>NW_024749318.1:387500-430000 GCF_018991925.1 Homarus americanus
GGTTGCCTACTTATATCATCAACACAAGACACACCAGCGTTATTCTCACCGTTTTTGTGTCCGGGATAAATCTCAATTTCTCATTTTCCTATGAAGAGTTATGGCGTCTTTCACGTCTCCTCAAGATCTCTCTCTCTCTCTCTCTCTCTCTCTCTCTCTCTCTCTCTCTCTCTCTCTCTCTCTCTCAGTAATCAGTAACATGCAACAAAGTGGGTTTCACGAGAGAGAGAGAGAGATAACACCAACTAAACAATTTTTACTGCCTTACAATATGTGCAAATGTAAGACCGTCCCTGCTGGCTTGGTGGTAGTGGTGGTAGTAGTGGTAGTAGTAGTAGTGGTGGTAGTGGTGGTGGTGGTGGTGAAAGATTGAGTTAGTGTGTATGCTTCCCTTCCTTCCTTCTGTCCGTTCGTCCGTCCATGCGTCCAGAAGTTCCCCCATTCCGTCTGTCCGTGCGTGGAGTAGTCCCCCCTCCATCCCTGCACCCAACAGAAAACGGGAGTCATCTGTACTCCACCCCTCACCACCACCAGCCAGTGTTTACAAACAAACATCAGCTGAGTTACGATACCCTGGGAGTGTTACGATACCCCGAGTGTATTGTACTGATCAGTGGCTTCATGTGAGCACTATTCAGCTCCGTGTATACATTAACACACTTACACATAGCTTAACACAACATATATACATGCATATACATATTTACGAGGAATTTCAATCAGATGAATCTTTGAGTATCTGGATCTCACATTGTTCTTAAGTGTGTGGGAGGAGAATTGTGTTGTCAGCTGTACCTGTGTGTTCACCTGTGTGTTCACCTTTGCGTTCACCTGTGTGTTCACCTTTGCGTTCACCTGTGTGTTCATCTGTGTTTATTTGTGTGTTCACCTGTGTGTTACTGAAGTATTAGTAAATCGTTGTCCCCTCCCCATCCTCCCCCCCGTGGTCATACACCCGGGAAATCAGCACTGGTGACAACTGTACAGGTATCGATTAGTAGTGGTATCAGTTGCGGTAGTAATTAATATTAGGAGATCATTAGTACCGGTGTTGGTCAGTAATAATATCAGTTACTAATAGTAGTAGTCATTAGTACAGGTAGCAGTTTGTGGTGGTAATTACAGGTGTTGATCCAGTCCTCCAAATTTATAGACGATAAATAAATATGTACCGTGAAATACATATTTATTGTGCGTGTGTATGTAATGACTTTACTGATCAACACACACACACACACACACACACCTGCAGTACTTGGTGTGAACACTTGCGAAACTTCACCGAGTAACACCTGAGGGAGGGAGGGGGGAGCTCACATTATGCAAGCTCCCCCCTCCCTCATTTCCCTCCCTACCCTCCTTTCCCTCCCTACCCTTCCTTCCCTCCCTACCCTTCCTTCCCTCCCTACCCTTCCTTCCCTCCCTACCCTCCCTACCCTCCCTTCCCTCCCTACCCTCCCTACCCTTCCTTCTCTACCCTCTCTCACGGCGGCCTCGCTGTTGCTATTTTTTTCTTTGTTCTTTTCTTTCAAGCGCTGTTTATCCCCGCTCCTGCCCCCCCACGTCTCCCCAACATTTCACCCTCCTCTCCATCCCTCTCCCAACCCCCTCCCTCCCCTCCATCCCTCCCCAGCCTCCTCCCACTCCTCTCCATCCCTCTCCCAGCCCCCTCCTCCCTCTCATCTCCCAGCCTCCCTCCTCTCCATCCCTCCCCAACCCCTCCAACCCCTCCATCCTCCCAACCCCCTCAGCCCCTCCTCCCTCTCATCCCCCTACACAACTTCATCTGCCTCCTCGCCAAGTTGCATCGCTAATTTCAATGGGTGAACCTTCTACCTCTCCCTCCCATACCCCCTCCCTCCCGCCCAAGGCTATGTTTAACCAATTAACCTTAAATACACCCTTTAAACCCCCCGCCGTGAAGATCGCTTTAAAGGGGGAATTTAGCTCTTATGATCCTGTATATAAAGACCAAAATCCCTTAAAATAATACAAGTTCTTCTATACCTAAATTCACCTAAAATGACGTTGTTTTAAGGTCGAAAATACCTAAAACATTATACTAGTTAATAAGACCAAATAAATACGATAGTTCAGGATCTGTTAATACCAGGTGGTTTAGTATTATCAGTGGAGACAAAAATTAAGGGATTTAGGTCTTTAAGTACTGATTTAAGGGGAACCTCTACGTAGAAACTTTAAGGGTACCCCCCCGTATAGTGTTATGGGGGGGGAGGAGGTGGTGTTTAGGTGACGTAACCTGGGATGGAGATTCTTCAGGTGATCCTATTATTATTATTATTATTAGTAGTAGTAGTAGTAGTAGTAGTAGTAGTAGTAGTAGTAGTATTTAATAGTTTATTTTTGTCAAATCATTATACCATCAAGCTTTTGTATGGCAGATATATAATAGAAAGAGGGAAAAGGTGTGTGTGTGTGTGTGTGTGTGTGTGTGTGTGTGTGTGTGTGTGTGTGTGTGTGTGTGTGTGTGTGTGTGTGTGTGTGTGTGTGTGTGTGTGTGTGTGTGTGTGTGTGTGTGTGGTGATGATGTGTGTGTGTGTGTGTGTGTGTGTGTGTGTGTGTGTGTGTGTGTGTGTGTGTACGCGCGTGCAGCTGTCAGTCAGTCATTTTCAGCCTGCGACCCTCACCTACCTACCCCCTCCTGCAGAAGGTGTGAATTGTGAAGGCGGAGGAGGAGGGAGGGCGAGGTGATTATTGGAGTCGGAGGGTGGCAGGAGTCCATCGCCTGGTGTTAAAGAGACTCTGTATGGTAATGAAGTTGAATTCTCCCTCAGTTATCAATTTTTGTCAGGGAGGAGGGAGAGAGGGAAGGAGGAGGGTAGGGGAAGGAGAGGGGAAGAGAAGGTGGGAGAGAGAGGAGGGAGGGAGAGGGGGTAGGGATGAGGAAGAGGGTGTAGGAGGGAGGATAGTAGGGCCCAATCATTGTCGGATTTGAGCAATTATAGCCTAGAAGGTCTTGTACAGGGGGGGGATCTGCAGGTTGGGGTAATTGGGGGTAGTGGTGTATAGGAGGAATTGTGGTGGGGGGTGGTGGATGCTCATTGGTATATTGTAAGGAGTTATATAATGAAGGGAAGGAGTTAAGGAAGTTTGTGTGTAAGTTGGGAATTGCACACACACACACACACACACACACACACACACACACACACACAATACGTTCACTACAGGTGTATCTCTTTAATAAGCATCAGTAATCAGGGGATATTGGCCTCTTGTGTGATTCCTCCTCCTCCCTCCCACACACACCAGGCTGACAGCTGGAGGAGGAGGAGGAGGAGGAGGAAGAAGAAGTCATCTTCCCTTCCTTCCTGTTCTGGTATGTACACCTGGTATACATAGGACAGTGACAAGAATACATAGACGATACATATATACCTATGTATAAAAAATATATATTATGGTTGTCCCTCGTGTATTGAAGGATGGCCGGCCCAAGGTCCTCCTAGGCGTGAATTTGTTTAAGGTGTAGAAGCTGTCGCCAACCCAACAACCACACCCTGAGTTAACGAGCTGCATGACACAGTGTCAAGGAATAGTCCGAGAAGACCGGACAACTCGTCAACTGCACTGGCTAACCATTACCCCGGAATACGATCCGCAAATAGATTAACATCCAGGTTCCCAATTACTGCTGGGTAGACAGAGGCAAATGGCGTAAAGAAACTTGCTCATAGTTTCACCCTGCCCGGGGATCGAACCCGGGTCCACTCACTTGCGAGGCGAGCATTCTATACATATACACTTCTACACATATATAGCACTTCTACACATGCATATCCACCTATACATAACTAACTGAAGTGTCTCCGTGAAGGTAAAACTAAAATAATGGATCAGTTTTGGCCGGTGTATAATAGTGATGAAAAAAAGGTGTATAAATCATCTTTAATCTCGTTAATAAAGTGAAGATCCTCGGGGCTTAAGATGTATTACAGGGTGGTGGCTGGTGACGTGGCTCTCCCCTTAACCTAACCTAACCAAACTCTCCCTTAAGTTTAGGTTATGTTGGGACCCATTAGGTTCTTGGGCCCAATTTGACTTCTAACCATTTGTATGAGTGAGGGAAGACGAGGGGGCAGACGAGGGGGAAGACGAGGGGGCAGACGAGGGGGCAGACGGGGACAGGATGAACACTGGCCAAGGGATCAAACTATTGTCATTGTAATGCTTCGGTAATAATAGTTCTCCCTTTGTCGTCACCTGATGCGGCTAAATGACACAGAAAATGGGGGTCAGTGAATGGTAATGAAGGGGGGTTAGTTAGGTTAAGGAGAGTAGGTTGACCAGAAAAATGTCAAGGGGGGAAGACATTTCTCGGGTATGAAGGGGGGTATGAAGGGGGTAAGAAGGGGGAGGTGAGAGGAAAAATGGAGAATTGGTTTAATTAAAGGAACTGACATCATGGGCGGGCGGGGTACAGGTATGTTTGTGGTGATGATACGGGCGTGAGGTGGGCGGAGAGAGAGATGGAGGAAGGAAGAATAAGTAGAGGAGGGATCAAGGAGGAAGGAAGGAGGGACAAGCCGGTCAACACCTCCACTACTCCCTTTTCGAATCAGGGAGAATAGAGGCTATCAGAGGCTCTATTGTGGTGCTCTATGAGGGGGAGGGGTGGGAGGGGGGTGGAGGGAAGGGAGGGTGGGAGGGGAGGGAAGTAGGGGTGGAGGAAGGGAGGGGTGGAGAGGGGTGAAGGGACGGAGAGAGAAGTGTTGCTCTTGGTTACCTGTATTTTTTTATATATCGTTACAGGTTTTCGATATGCCGTTTATTACATACGACGCACTCTTAACGCACACGACACACTCTTAACGCCCACGGACACACTCTTACCGCACACGACACACTTAACGCCCACACACACCTAACGCCCACGACACACTTCTTAACGCCCACGACACACTCTTAACGCCCACGACACACTCTTAACGCACACGACACACTTCTAACGCACACGACACACTTTAACGCACACGACACACTCTTAACGCACACGACACACTCTAACGCAGCACACGACACACTCTTAACGCACACGACACACTCTTAACGCACACGACACACTCTTAACGCCCACGACACACTCTTAACGCCCACGACACACTCTTAACGAACACGACACACTCTTAACGCACACGACACACTCTTAACGCACACGTCACACTCATAATGTATTCAACGTTGTCTAAACATTCTTAAGTAGGCAACGCACTATGACGCACTCTAACGCACTTCTGTTTCTGACATCGAGTGAGGCAGTAGTGGGGGGGGGGGGGAGAGGAGGAGCCCCACTACCTAGTTATACTGAGAATTGGGAAAAGTTGTCATAAAATAGTGAGTGATTGTGTGTCGCCCTTATTACATTACGACCTTCCCTCTCTCCCCTTCCCCTCCTCTCTCCTTCCCCTCCTCTCCCCTTCCCCTCCTCTCCTCTCCCCAGCCTCTGTTTCCCCTCTCCTCCCTTCCTTTCCTCTTTCACTCCATTCCTTGCTCTCTCCCCTTCCCCTCCTCTCTCCTTCCCCTCCTCTCCCCTTCCCCTCCTCTCCTCTCCCCAGCCTCTGTTTCCCCTCTCCTCCCTTCCTTTCCTCTTCTACCTATCCCTAGCCTCCCCTCTCTCCACTAACACCCTCCCCTCCCCAACCTTTCTTCTTTAGTGGTGGTGATGGCGGGGAACGAGGGTGTGAGAGTGTAGGGGGTTGTGTAGTGAGGGCGTAACAAGGGTGTAAGGGGCGGTCTGGCGAGGGTGTAGGAGGGGGTGGGGGTGTGGGGAGGTGGGGATCTAGGGGAGGTGAGGGGGGGGGTTGATGTATCATATTAGCTGTTGACTGATTTACAACCCGGACCTCTCGCCTTAACCCAAACGACCTGCCTATGCTAATTCCTCCCACCTCCCTCGTCCATTAATATAGCCCCTGGCCACCACTACAGCAGGCGGCGCCACTACTCCACCGTATTGCCATGGTACCTCCACATTTCAGGCCCCAGCTGGGTACCTCTAAACCTGGCACCCCCGCCTAGTACTTCTCACATTGGCAATTCTTCTTTCTTCTTCCCTCCCTCCCTCCCTCCTTCCTTCCTTCCTTCCTCTTCCTTCCTCCACTCCTTATTTCCTCCTCTTTATCTCCTATCCCTCGCTCTCCATCCACCTCTTCCTGCTCCCCCTCCCTCCTCCTCTCCTCCCCCTCCTCCTCCTCTCCTTTCCCTCCTCCTTCCTCTCCTCCTCCTTCTCCTTCGCCCCTCATTTGCATGTTATATATAAATGCCGGGAAAAAAGAAATCTTGTCTTAACGTCAGAACTCCGCATGAGTCAAATCAACACACACACACACACACACACACACACACACACACACACACACACTTCACTATTCTTCCGGATAATCGTGCGGATAATTGACACTTGCGGTTATATGGCGTGATAATAATTGAGACTCGTGTACAGTAATTATTGAGACTTCTAGAAAACGGGAAACGGATCTAATAATTGGTTTAGGGGAAACTGTACAATAAAAAATGAACCTCGGTGGGGTGTTGTCATTACCAGTCCTCGTCCGGGTGTCACATGTGTTTGGTGATGTCGTGGTGGTAACAGCTTGGTGCGTTCTGGTGGCTTCTGCTGGTGCCTGGAGGAGGGAGGAGGGGGGTGGAGAATCATCTTGGTGGGGGAAGGTAAGGGGAGGATTTATGGAGAGGGTGAATTGTGGAGTTAGGGAGGTGTACTTAGATCAGGGGGAAGACTATGTTTAGTTGAGTTGTTGGGGGTGAAAGAAGGGTAAGGGGAGGTGAAAGGGACATGAGGGGAGTGAGTGGGGGTAGTTAAGGGTAGGGCACATGAGTAAGGGGAGTTAAAAGGGACAAATAATGGAAGGGGAAGAGAGGGTTATTTTGCTTGATGTTGAAGGAAGTGTTAACTTGGGGGAAGAAAGAGGAGGTGGACTGAGTGAGGGGAGGAATGGTGAGGGAAAAGGGGGGAGAGGACCCCTATAAATTCTCTTAAAATGGGAAATTGCTAAGGGGTAAAGGGGGAGTTGAACTGAGTTATGGGGAGCATTGGTGAGAGGTTTGGCTGCATTTAAAGGGGGAGGTGACTTAGGGGAGCGGTATTGAGATTGGAGAGGGGGGAGGGGTAGTGTATTTCTTGTGTGTGTTGGGGGGGGGGAGAGAAGGATGAGTTGGTTGAGGTTTTGAGTGTAAGTGTATCGAGTATACCAGTACAATACACGTACACACTCCAGAACACCCACAACACACCTCAACACACCCACAACACACCCCAACACACCCACAACACACCCCAACACAACACAACATACCACAATACATTACTACCACCACGCACCCTAACACACCCATTTCGTTTTACCACACACTCCTTACACCCTCCCCCCAACACCCCGTACACCATAACTCACCCCCAACACCCCCAACACAACACTCTGCACCACCACTACACAACCCCTACCTCATGTACAAAACGACCCCCTCTCCATAATCCGTATATAAGCGAATGTTTCTGCGTCAGGAGGTGGGGTGTGTTGTAGGCCTGGCCGTCCATCATACTTACATAGGCCTACATGATAGCGAGTTTGCATAGAAGATTAGGCTGGTGGTGGCAGTTTCACACACGGCCTACTGCACTTGTCGGAGGATTATGTATGTAAATTAGGTTGACTTAACTCACTTGTACTACTGCATTGTGAGCCTTAATTCTCTTTATACTAACCCCCCCCCCTTCACCACCCCTCTGTACTCCACCCCCTCAGTACTCCACCCCCTCAGTACTCCACCCCTGCCTCCTTCCCTCTACTACTACACAACAGACGATATCTTGTTTCATAAATAATAAACAAAAAATAACTAAAACATCGTAAGGATTAAAAATACGACACAAACAGTAAATTCACCATCACCACCACCACCGTCTCCAACACCGTCTCCAACACCACCACCACCGTCTCCAACACCACCACCACCACCACCACCGTCAAAAGCCCCGCACAGAGGACGCCGCTTGACTACCTGTGGGCGGCCTTTTTAAAAGAGGTAATGAAGCGAGCGAGCGAACCCAAGCCGCCAATATTGGAACTTTGTGTAAACGTGTTGTGCTTTTCAATCACTGTTTAACTGGGAAGACCGCACGGGTGACGGCCGCCTCTGGTGGTGTTGGAGGAGGATGGAAATGGGAGTGGTGGTGATGGTGGAGATGATGGTGGTATGTAAGGGTTATGGTGGTTAATGGTGATGGTTATGTTTGGGTTAATTCAGTGTTATAATAACTCTTGAACTTTAGGTGTGTTATTATTATTATTATTATTATTATGGTCATTAAGGGTCATAGACTGTTAGGCTTGACAAGGTCGGTCAGAGTCACCGTCACGCCTCTACACACAGGCTGGTGACGTCATCTGTGTGTGTGTCTGTCTGCCGGTCTTTTTATTCGTCTCTTTTTAAGGATTTATCCTTTAAAATCTGGCGGGTAAGTTAATAATTATGTTAAGTTGTGAATCTAAATACATATTATATCTACGCCAACGTGTGACTTTTTTAACATTTTTCAATCATTTTTTTTCTCTTCGTGATGGAGATGTTTAGATTAAATCGACTATTTCATTATTTTAAAACCAGTAATTTTCTTGGATGAAAATAATGTCAACCCACAGCGGGACGTGCTTCGCCTCCCCTGTGGTCAATCCCGCAGCCGCAGGTCGAAAGGTTCAACACCCACCCGCATCTAGTGTGGGGATAAACTGCGGAACCTCACATGATGAAAATCGGATTCCTCGCTCACGAACGCTTCCTCTCTTCTGTACATAATAACTCCATAAAGCCGCGGTTGTTCGGTTCAGCGATACGACGAAATTCTCTCATGGGTTCAAAAACTCCCTCTCGTGGGTCAGAAAACTCCCTCTCGTGGGTCAGAAAACTCTGTCTCGTGGGTCAGAAAACTCCTTCTCGTGGGTCAGAAAACTCCCTCTCGTGGGTCAGAAAACTCCCTCTCGTGGGTCAGAAAACTCCCTCTCGTGGGTCAGAAAACTCCCTCTCGTGGGTCAGAAAACTCCCTCTCGTGGGTCAGAAAACTCCCTCTCGTGGGTTCGAAATACCATCTCGAAGCGGCTGTTCCAGGAAATATTAATCACACAGTCAAGGAAGGTTCACACGCAGGTAAATTAGGTGTTAAGTTTCTCCCGTCGGGTTTGTGTCTCGAAGCAGGAGTTGGGTGAGAGTGAAGCCCAGTTATTTGTATGTTACTCTACAATTGACCCCGAGTTTCGAATTCAATCTCGAAGCCGTGTTGATGATACTCGATGTACGGATTCGGAATAGATCTGAAATGGGTCGAATCTAGTCTTAAATAAATCGAATCTGAAATCTCTTGACACTAAAATCAACTGGGTTCTGAATCGGTTGAGTCTAGTCTTAAATAAATCGAATCTAAAAATCTCTCGACACTAAAATCGGTCGGGTACTGAACCGGTCAGGAAATCGTTGTAGGTGTAAAAATCGGATTTCCTGGTCAGAGAGAACTTAACTCTTCGTGTCTCGTCTCCAGTAGGTGTCGTTCGCTGCAGGAAATAATGGACGGTTTTGTAATGAATTTCCGTCCCCATAACGTAATGAAATAAGGATAATGATTACGGACAGGTAAAGGACAGTAGATAAAGGACAGGTAAAGGACAGATGATAAAGGACAGATAATAACGGACGGGTAAAGGATAAAAGATAACGTACTGATTGTTAAACCCATAGAGTACGAAGACTTAAGCCCCCCTTGAGTACGATGAAATTAACCTCTTGAGTACAACGACTTTAAATTGAGTACTAAGACTATTTGAGTAGGAAGACTTTAACCCCTTGAGTACAAATGACTTACTTAATCCCTTAATTACGAAGATTCTACTCATAAATGTTCCCTGCTTGATAGTGAGTACATAATCCATGACCATTTGAGTACGATGAGTACATATCAGTTATGTACTCTCATAATACAGGAATAGGATCTCTTGGGAACGTTTCTCTCCGGAGGTCAGTTAGGTTGGCTTAAATTTTAGTGTTTTAATTATTTCAGCTATTGTAGTTATCATTGTTGTTATTATTATTAGTAGTAGTAGGGCAAATGGTTTCAGCCTTAACAAACAAGAATTTACAGATGCCATTGCTCTAAGGTACGGTTGGCCAGTAGATGGTTTGCCCTCCCAATGCGTGTGTGGCTATTCCTATGATGGCGATCACGCCATGGTTTGCAAGAAGGGGGGCTTCATATGCATGAGGCATGACGAGGTAAGGGATCTCACAGCAAATATGTTGAAGGAAACCTGCCGGGACGTCATGGTAGAACCGACCCTCCTTCCACTGGATGGCGAGATCCTCCAACACAGGACTTCAAACACATCTAACGAAGCCCGTGTGGACGTCAGTGCTCGAGGATTCTGGACGCGGGGACAGCGAGCCTTCTTCGACATCAGGATTTTTGATCCCATGGCCGTTTGTCACTGTAACCTAGCTCTCGATGCTGCACATAGGAGGAACGAGAACGACAAGAGAAGGGCATATGGGGAGAGAATTCAAAGTGTCGATCAAGGCAGCTTCACTCCGCTAGTGTTCACAACCTCTGGTGGGATGGGCCCAAGCGCAAGATGTTTCTACGCCAGACTCGCGGAGCTGATCTCCGAACAGAAGCAGCAGCCCAGAAGTTATGTCACAGCCTGGATGAGATGTCGACTGTCCTTCTCTCTCCTTCGGTCGGCCTTGCTCTGCCTCAGGGGAACGAGAGCTTCTGCCCCTACTCCGTCAACTGCTGCAGATATCGACTATGAGGCTACAGTCACCGAATGCCGCATCGATCTGCGGCTCAACTAATTTAACACAGATAGGATAGTTGCTTATGTATTAGGATATTTAATATTAAGGTAAATAAATGGTGGCGAAGGTGTGGCTATTGGGGGAGGCTGGAGGCCATTTAAAAAAAAAAAGTAATAGCATTCTATAGTAGAACATTATCCCCATAATCGACACACACACACACACACACACACACACACACACACACGCACGCACACACACACGCACACACACACACACACACACACAAACACACACACACACACACACCTCAGGTTAAGTCTCAATAGTGTTTCTGTCATTAGCGTTGCCTAAATGATGACTGATTAAGCCAGGGTCTGTAATAATACCTTGATAATAATCCACACGTCCTGAGTTGCCGCCCCTTCCTCCTCCTCCTTCTTCTATTCCTTCTTCTTCTTTCTCCCTCCTTTCTATTCTTCTTTCCTCCCGTTCACTGCCACACCCTTTCGCCTCCTCCTCCTTCTTCCTTCCTCCCACCTCCTCCTCCCTCCTCCTCCTCCCTCCCTCCTCCTCCCTCCTCCCCCTCCCTCCCCCTTCCTTACACCTCCTCCTCCTCCCCTCTCTACACTTCCCTCTCCCCTCTTCCTCGCCCTGCCCTGAAGCCCTACAACACCATCACTGGGTGAAGGCAGTAGAGGAGCTTGTTGTTACCCTTCCTGATTTTGCAAATGGTTGGTCAAAGTGGTGATGGTGGTTGCTTTGTCGGTGGTGGTTGTTGGGTGGTGGTGTGGCTGGTGGTGGTGGTGGTTGGCGGTGGTGTGGTGGGTGGTGGTGCTGTTGTGGTTGGTGGTGGTTGTTGTGGAAGCCCAGTGGGTGTTGGTGCATGGTGGTGGTTAAGGCTGGCGGTGGTTGCTGTTGTTGTTGGTGGTGGTGGTGTTGTGGTTGGTGGTGTTGGTATGGTGGAGGAGGTTGTTGTTGGTGGTGGTGGTGGTGGAGGAGGTTGTTGTTGGTGGTGGGTGGTGTTAGTGGTGGTGGTGGTGGTGGTGTGGTGGTGGTGGTGTTGTTGTAAATATGTTATTTTTTTGTACGAGTTCTATTGTTATTTCTTAAGTTCTTCAACTAGTCTATAACATTTCAACAACAATAAAATCAATAATAAAAGTAACAACAGTCTGTGGTTTATACTTTACAATTATACTACAACAACATTTCAACATAACAATGAAATGTCGGGTTTGGTATTGTGCCGGAGTTGTGTGTTGCAAGTAACATGAGTGTGGTGACCCGTGTGGACACTGTAGGCGTGGGCGGCATGTGTCATGAGGTGTGTGGGGGGGTGATGATGCGTGGTGAATGTTTGGGTGGTGGTAATCCGGCCTCCTGATGTAGTAGTGGTAGTAGTAGTAGTTGTTGTAGTGGTGCTGGGTAGTAATAGTAGTAGCCACAGTAGTAAAACACAGGTAGAGAAGCTGTTTATATCACCTTAACACGCCAGGTAACTCAACAATACCAATTTCATTATCTTATTTCATCTTATTTTTTTCTTCATCATCAAAAATTAAATTCAAATTCTCCTTAATATTTATTTAATAATTTATACACTTAAATTCTGTATTATAAAATATTTACACTCGTTATCATTAACGTTTTTCCAGTATTATACAGGTAACTTTAATGAGATATTCTCCTCTCGTTGCAGGTAATTATGGAGGTGTCAGCCCCCCCTGGTGGTGGAGGTGGAGGTGTAGAGACTGAGTATAACTTGACCTCTGAGAACCACCAGGTACACAAGTCATCACCCCCTTACCTGTGGTACTCTGGGGTAACACTCACCTGTCTTAGTGGTGATTGAGGTATATATATTTATTTATTTTGTATGTATATATATTGTGTAATTGTTATAGTGTGTGTGTGTGTGTGTGTGTGTGTGTGTGTGTGTGTGTGTGTAATAGCACCTGATTTCGCTCAAAAGAATTAAACTACGGACGTACAAAAGGCGCACACACTACACACACACACACACACACGCACACACACACACACTAAAAATAATATAATAAAGAATAAATAAAATAACCGAACAATACCACATTAAAACACAATATATAATATATAGTTTAGACAATATTAATAAGAGAAATATCTTCCCTGATAGTTTCTTTCTTATATTCCCAAGAAAAAAAAATATATATATATATTCTCCAGGAGTTTTGAGAATAAAAATAAAATATAATTTGAAGGATAAAAGGTGATGGTAGTGTGTGTGTGTGTGTGTGTGTGTGTGTGTGTGTGTGTGTGTGTGTGTGTCCCGAAGAACAATTGTGATGGGGATATAATGGGAATTGTGCCGAGTTGTCTTGTTGTCTGTCTGTCTTTTCTCTCTCTCACTTTATCATATTTTTCTTTCTCATTTTATATATTTTCTCTCTCTCTCTCTCTCTCTCTCTCTCTCTCTCTCTCTCTCTCTCTTAATAACACAGACGAAATTAATGTCCAAAGTCTCATGTCACTAATTAGAGAGAGAGAGAGAGAGAGAGAGAGAGACATAGAGATAAAATCCTTCCTTACACAATTTTACACAATCATACACAGTTTTCGGACAGTCACACACACACACACCTATGGGCAGAATTACAATGGGCTTAACTCGTGGCTTCAGGAGAGGTTGGTACCCCTGAGATGTATCGCTTTCCCTCCCGTGTTCATTGGTACTCCTGCTGAGGACGGACCTTGTCTTCGTAAACCGGATGTTTATGAGGTCTTCGTAAAGTGGATGTAGTCATTGTTGTTCGTAAAGTGTGGATAGATACAAAAATAAAATAAAAGGCCAAAAAGAATAAATCAAGTTTTCTGTCTTCCATTTTTTGGTTCAGAATTTTCGAATAAGTTTGAAAGAGATGATAGCTAACTTTTTTTTACACGTTATCAATTGTACTTCTTGCTACCACTGGTCTGGTCTGGTCTGAGTATAGTGACCCAGAGTTTTATGGCCCCCACCTGTAAAGGCCTGGCCGCTCGCCAACGTAGAGGCCATGACCGTGAGAGAGATCTGGAATACAACGCTGTTTAAGTGGTGTATAGTCGCTGTGCATGGGTAGTGACTAACGTGGAAAACCTTCATAAACAGAGCGGTAGGAAAAGACTGGTCGTATGAAGAGGGATCGTGTAAAGAGTGATCGTATCTGCCTATATATGACTTTCAAATATAGTTACTGAAATGTATTAAAATAGAAAATAAATAAAAATAGCGTAGGTCACTAAACGCAGCCCTGAGGAACTCCATAATCAATGGGGAATTAGTTCAAGTATAAAATATATCAGTTCCCTACCCCCTGTTCTACTGTACCCATCCGACCTCCTCTTCTACCCTCCTTACCTAATCTTCTACCCTCCTTACCTACTCTTCTACCCTCCTTACCTCCTTCTACCCTCCCTACCTCTTCCCCAAACCTCCCTGCTTCCCTCCTGGTGCTGGCTGGACATCCCGCCAAGATCATAATTGTCTGACCAGGGTTAGAAAATCAAAGATAATTTTCGCTCCGCCATGAATCAGGTATTTCTACAGCCTCAGCTTGTCTTACCTGCGTGTACTATTAAAGTTTTAAGAGAGAGAAAAGTGGAGCCCATGTCGGGGAACTTTAAGGGATCCTGGGATCTTTTTGTTTAAGGGTAACTCAGCTCCTGAAAGTTTTATTCAGGATAATTAATACAGGTACAGGTATGAATTACAGGTAAGAGACAATAGGTAATAACAGTGCATTCTTGGGTAAAGTGAGTAAGGGAGACTTAGTCATTATTAAACGTTTGTATTACTTAATGGTCTTACGATCTGATCAACAAGCAATGGGTTGAGATAACGACTTCATTGAGCCATTAAAGATGCCTTGAGCCATCAGGAGGACATGTTTAACTCACCATCATCATTAATAACTTTATAATGTTAATATGACGTTTGAGTTTAATACAAGAGGAGCCATATTTGTTCAGGTGTTATACAAGTCAATACTGTGTTATGGTGTGGTAACAGTTAACACGACCTAACACGACCCTCATGGTGTAACTCGTATGTGTTAGGTGTTACAGTGTTAATTATATTAGTTTGTGACTGGTGTTACAGATCAGGTGTGTAATTAGAACTATGATTACAGGTATAGAACAAAGAGAACAGCGTTGGGAGTTTGTTATCTTTTGTTATTTGTAGAACATGGTGATTAGGTTCGGATCGGATGTGCATTTGAGATCATAATTCCCTGGACATTATTGCTTTAGGAGGTCACTGGTGTCGTCTACATCAGGGTCATATAGGTGATTAGATTATACCATTTACGCATATAATTCATTTGTATTGTAGATATATTATAGACACGGACATTAAATAGATTTGTTTACCTGTTTACCTATTCTACTGTTGCTAATTAAAAGTAACGACGGGGTCACAACAGGTAAAAGGTCAATCATTGTATATGACCTGACCTAAGTTGTTGATGCCAGAATAAGGTCAAATGTGGACAGGGAATTTTGATGGGTGTTCAGGTTTAGGTTTTAAGTGTTGTTGAGAAAGGTTAGGTTAGGTTAGGTTAGGTTAGGTTAGGGTTTAGTGTTGTAGGTGGAGTTGTTGATAAGTGGTGAGAGTAATTCTCTCTCTCTCTCTCTCTCTCTCTCTCTCACCTGTCACAGATTGCGGTATGGTTGCAGGTGAGTAAGGTTAGGTTAGGTTAGGTTAGGTTGGGTTGGGTTAGAGGACCGGCAATAGACTAGTTGCTTTAATAATATTTACCTTTGACCCCAAATATAACAAAAATATCACCCCACTATTATTTGCACAGCTCAATTACTCACCCGTGCATGTGCGTTTGCGTGTGTGTGTGCGTTTGCGTGTGTGTGTGCGTGTGTGTGTTTGCGTGTACGTGTGTGTATATATGTGTATGTTTACGTGTACGTGTGTGTATATATGTGTATGTTTACGTGTACGTGTGTATATATGTGTGTGTGTTTACGTGTACGTGTGTGTTTACGTGTACGTGTGTGTATATATATGTGTGTGTTTGCGTGTACGTGTGTGTATATATGTGTGTGTTTACGTGTACGTGTGTGTATATATGTGTATGTTTACGTGTACGTGTGTGTATATATGTGTGTGTTTACGTGTACGTGTGTGTATATATGTGTATGTTTACGTGTACGTGTGTATATATGTGTGTGTGTTTGCGTGTACGTGTGTTTACGTGTACGTGTGTGTTTACGTGTACGTGTGTGTATATATGTGTATGTTTACGTGTACACGTGTGTATATATGTGTGTGTTTACGTGTACGTGTGTGTATATATGTGTATGTTTACGTGTACGTGTGTATATATGTTAGTGTGTTATTTTAGAATTAGTATACATTAGTAATTACCGCCGATGTATAATGTACCTGAACCTTATCATTACCTCTACAACTTAATTATGAATCGTGCTGAAGGTAATTAAGTGAAGGTAGAGACGTGCAGGTGTGTATTAACGATAAAGTAAAGCTCATTAACATCATCTCTGAAGCTTTAATTACCGGTATGGTGGTCGTTACACAGGTTAGCCCTCCCCTTCCCTCAACCCCCTTCCCTCCCCTCCCCCCCTCCCCTCCCCTCCCTCTCTCAAGACGTTGGGGATTGGGGAAATTAGGTGAGGGAGGTGAGGGATTTGGGGGGATTTATTTATTTTTTTTATTTATTTTTTTTATTATTTATTTTTTTATTATTTATTTTTTTTATTTAAAATTATTATTATTATTATTATTATTATTATTATTATTATTATTATTATTATTATTATTATTATTATTATTATTATTATTATTATTATTATTATTATTATTATTATTATTATTATTGTTGTTGTTGTTGTTGTTGTTGTCGTTGACTTAATAAATTTGTATGTTAATATTTCAAAGTACATTTATTGTAAAGTGTGTTAAGGCTGTACATACATACATACATACATACATACATACATACATACATACATACATGAGGCTATAATGTAACAATAAGATGTAATTTACCTGACACTAACTCAAGGTCTTGGTAACTGATGACACGCTCTTAGAATACCTGCTTACTGTTTTCCGACTCAGGTGTTATAGTACTCGGGGGCTGTTATAGTACTCGGGGCTGTTATAGTACTCGGGGGGGGCTTTTATAGTACTCTGTGGGTGATTATAGTACTCAGGGGGCTGTTATAGTACTCAGGGGCTGTTACTTCTTGAGTGATATAGAACATTTGTAGTACTTGCTCGGGGGCTTTTATAGTACTCTGTGGGTGATTATAGTACTCAGGGGGCTGTTATAGTACTCAGGGGACTATTATAGTACTCAGGGGACTGTTATAGTACTCAGTGGGTGATTATAGTTCTGGGGTGGGTTGGGGGAAATGGGAAAGGGAGGGAAAACAACTCTCAGGTAGGAGGAGGAAGTGAGGAACCACATCAGGTTGGCCCCCCCCCCCTAAAAAACATAATTGTGGTTCAGTTGATAATTAATTGCCTGTTTCACGTAATAGACTGCCATGCCTCTTTTAACAGTCTATAACAGTCATCGTTTTTCGTTGCCAGTCTATAGCCATTTTCACCTGATAGACTGGTATGCCTCGTTTAACAGTCTGCCAGTCGCCTTTTTTAAGTCATCCAATCGTCTATCAGTCTATACCAGTCATATAAAGTAATCTACAGTTACCGTCTGTTTTTTTTTTAAGGCTACCACTCAATGACTCACCTACCCAGTCACTTAACTACTCATTCACTCACCCACCCACACTCACCCACTCCCACACCACCCACACACCCTCACCCACCGGCACCTCCTCCCTCCCCACCCACCCACCCACCGTCACCCACCCCACCAAGACAGTCACTACCTCCTGTCATTTCCGTCTCACAGGATCCCGTCTTTTATAAGTGTCACTAACGTTCCCTGACAAAATATCACCTCAATATCCGTTCATTGTTTCTTATCAAAGTTTTCTCGCCCATCGTCCCCGGATCTGGTCTATGCGGTCGTTTCCTTTGACAAATTGAGAAGGAAATTAACAATACATAATTCTTTACTTTATTTTTATGTAATTTAATGTTTTTTTTTTCTTTGGTTAGTTGTTAAATTGTGATGGAAATTAATTGAAATGAGTAAATAGGTGTTTTAAATGTTTATTTTTGTCATGTTAATTAATTTCTTAATCCTTGACGAAATTCGAGTTAATTTGGATGGTATTTAGGTAAATATATTGGCTTCTGGTTATTTAATTGATCGTGAAAATATGTTAATTAAATATTTGTTATATATTTAATCTTTCATTGATTAATTATTTGTTCTGAAGACGTGAGAGGAAGTATATTTAATTACCTTATTTAAGAGTTAATTTTTCCTCCTCCTTGTCCTCGTAAAGTGTGAAGGAAATTGAAGATTGATTCACCTGGGTTAATTATCTTCTGTTTCGTTGTCTTCGTGAGGGTAAATAATAATTAATTCTTATAGTTACATTTACTATTATAATTATTATTATTATCATTATTTTTTACAATTTTTACGATTATTGTTGTAGTTTTATTATTATTATTATTATCATCATCATCATCATCATCATCATCATCATCATCATCACCACCACACTCCCTCTACCAACAACAACAACAACAAGTCTCCCTAATGACAAACTCAACTAATTTTTCCTCCATTATCCAAGAAATTCCCAACAAACTTGAATAATGACAAGTGACTCACGCGTGGGTAACATGTCCTCATTAACTCACAAAAGTCTTAATTAATTGTCTTGGTTTTTCCTGTGTCCGGGTTACGTTGTCGATCGTTTGTCTGTTATGTAAATGGACGCGTTAGATTTTCCCGGTGAGGTTTTCTTGCGATTAGTTGTCCTTCGTTGTGTCAGGTAGAGTATGTATGTATGTATGTATGTATGTATGTATGTATGTATGTATTCTTAAAGGGTCAAAGGTCAATACTCTGTGTCTGTGATAAAGAAGAAGAGACGCGCAGGGAAATACCACAGCAGCCACCACAGAAACATGTATGTGTGTCTGACAAGGGAAGCTGACCTCGGTAATTACAGGTTGGTACGTGTGTGTGTGTGTGTGTGTGTGTGTGTGTGTGTGTGTTAATAATAATGATACATAATATACCTGTAAATTGTCTCTACCTTCACCCTCCCTCAATCTCCTCCCCCTTCTCCTCCTTGAAGCTCCACCACCCTTCCTCAATCTTCTCTTCCTCTTCCCTCCCACAACTTCTACCTCCTCTTCTACCCTCCTTCTTCCTTCTCCTCCTTCACCCTCTTGCAACCTCCTCCACCTCCCAGGTATCCTCCCCACCTCCCCTCAACCTCTCTCTCCTTCCCTCCCCCTCCCTCAACCTCCTATTCCTCCAGCCTCCCTTCCCCCTCCCTCACCCTCCCCACCCTCTCCCCCTCCCTCCCCACCCCCCACCCTCCGTTAGAACTGGACCACTCACCGGGTTACGCTCCTCTGCCGCTAATAAAGTAAGGTCAGGTCTGGAATGTGAATCAGCTGAACCCGGCTTGACCAGGGTGGGGCGCTTCCCCATCACCCCTCCTCCTCCCATCACCCCTCCTCCCCATCACCCCTCCTCCCATCCGCCCCTCCTCCCCATCACCCCTCCTCCCCATCACCCCTCCTCCCCATCACCCCCTCCTCCCCATCACCCCCTCCTCCCCATCACCCCCTCCTCCCCATCACCCCTCCTCCCCGTGCCCCCCTCCTCCCCCGCCCCCCTCCTCCCCATCACCCCCTCCTCCCCATCACCCCCTCTCCCCATCACCCCCTCCTCCCCATCACCCCCTCCTCCCCATCACCCCCTCCTCCTCATCACCCCCCTCCTCCCTCCATCCACCCCCTCCTCATCACCCCCCCTCCTCCCCATCACCCCCCTCTCCCCATCACCCCTCCTCCCCATCACCCCCCCTCCCCATCACCCCCTCCTCCTATCACCCTCTCCCCATCACCCCCTCCTCCCCATCACCCCCTCCCTCCCATCACCCCCCTCCTCCCATCACCCCCTCCTCCCCCCATCACCCCCCCTCCTCCCCATCACCCCCCTCCTCCCATCACCCCCCCTCCTACCCATCACCCCTCCTCCCCATCACCCCTCTGCCATCACCCTCCTCCCCATCACCCCCTCCTCCCATCACCCTCCCTCCCCATCACCCCCCTCCCCCATGCCCAGCTATACATCACCCCCTCCTCCCCATCACCCCTCTCCCCATCATCACCCCCCTCACTCACATCACCATTCCTATCCTCCTGCCGTGTCCTTTCTTCCTTTATCTCTCAACCTTCTTTTTATCTTTACATCTTTCTTATTATCATCTCTTTCTCTTTTACCCTATTTTTATACTTTATTCTCCCTCCCTATGCATCACCATCATCCTACCTACCTATCCTTACCTCCTCCTTACCTACCTACCTACCCGGCTACCCAAGACCGCCTTAATTGATAGGCTGATTGTCATTCGTGGTCGTGGTGTGATTTTTACTATGCCAGGGATGGTTCAGGAATGGGTCGGGCTGCGCTAACAAGTCGAGGCTTGGTACTGTGGGTTTTCCTCCTCCTCCTCCTTCTTCCTCCTTCTTCCTCCTCCTCCTCCTTCTTCCTCCTTCTTCCTCCTCCTCCTCCTCCTCCTCCTCCTCCTCCTCCTTCTTCTTCTCCTTCCCCTTCTCCTCATCCCCTTCCTTCATCCCTTCCTCCCCTTCCTTCTTTTCCCTCTCCTTCCTAGTTCCCTTCCTTTCCCCCCTCCTTCTACCCCTCCCCTTCCTAGAATCAACCACGTTTAGTTGAGCTAGTTTACCATGTTTAGTTGAGCTAGTTTACCATGTTTAGTTAAGCTAGTTTACCACGTTTAGTTAAGCTAGTTTACCATGTTTAGTCAAGCTAGTTTACCACGTTTAGTGAAGCTAGTTTACCACTGAATACCATCAAGGTTTAGAGAGATTTGGGGAATTAAACTGACTTTATTTTATGGGTCAAAAGTTTAATGTTGAACTTAAAGTGGGATTTATTTTCCATCTCTGTAAAATTTGAGTGACCTGAGTTGTAGTTGGTTAGGTTAGGTTAGGTTGGGTTAGGTTAGGTTAGGTTAGGTTTAGGTTAGGTTAGGTTAGGTTAGGTTAGGTTAAGTTAGGTTAGGTTTAGATTAAGTCATGCCAAGATTAAGTTATGCCATGATTAAGTTAGGTTTAGATTAGGATATATCAAGGTTAGATTAGATTTGATGTAGCTTAGGTTACGTCACGATTAGAGTTAGTTAATTAGTTTTAGAGATTAATTAGGTGTACATATGAGAGCGTTTGAGTGAGTGCATGTCGTCAAGAATATCAACTTGAACCGAGACAACAGTGTGAAAGTTCCTCCACCTACGAGTTCACACCTCCTTACCGCCGGAAGTCCATAAGGGTGAGAGTAACATCAAATAGCCAACACGAGCGACCTTAGTGATGGTGTGGGTTAGTACTGTGTTGTTGCCGCTTCTTCCATTGTCCTCCACGTCCAGACTTCTGGTTCGTAATTATTATAGTTCTTGGCCTTCCCAACCACCGTCACCAGCATACCAATGGTGGTGGTTGGCTGGTAGTGGTGGTAGTAGTGGTGGTAGGTGGTGGTGATGGGAGGAAAGGATTGGTGTTGGAGTGAGAATGGTGGTAGGTGGTGGTTGTTGGGGTGGTGATTGTGGTAGGTGGTGGTTGTTGGGGTGGTGATTGTGGTAGGTGGCGGTTGTTGGGGTGGTGATTGTGGTAGGTTGGTGGTTGATGGGAGGAAAGGGTTAGTTAGTGTTGGAGTGAGGTGGGGATGGTGGTGGTGATGGTTGATGGGGGATTTATAGTGAGGGAGAGAGAGAAGGTGTTAGTAAAGATGGTGTGTTGGAGAGAGCCCAAGGTGGTGATGCTGGTGGTGGAGAGCAATGTTGGAGTGAGTGGTGGTGGTTGGGGGGGATGGTGATAGGTGATGGTGGTGGATAGAGAGGAGAAACGATGATAAAGGCGATTGTTAGTAGTTAATTGTGGTGATGTTAGTGGTGGTAATTGTGGTAGTGGCGAAGATTATGTTAGTAGATGATGGTTGAAGAATGGTAGGTGGTGGTCAAACGAGTTGTGGTAGTGATTGTTGTGGTGGTTGATCGTGGTTGATGGAAGGCAGCTATACGGTGTGATTGTGTTGGGTTAATGGTGGTAGTGTAGTAATGGTGGTAGTAATGATGGTGGTAGTGTTAATAGTGGTAAAGACGACAGGAATGCAGGGACCGGACATAGCTAAGAAGGCCGTGTGTGTGTGTGTGTGTGTGTGTGTGTGTGTGTGTGTGTGTGAGAGCGAGGTTAACATAAGCAAGGTCGTCCTCCTTCCACATCCTCTCCCACACTCCCCTCTCCCACCTCCTCTCTCCCCACACTCCTCTCTCCCACACCTCTCTCTCCCTCCCTCCCCCACCTCCTCTCCCAGCACCTCCTCCTCCCACCTCCTCTCTCCCTCCTCTCTCCCTCCTCCCTCCCCACCTCCTCTCTCCCATCCCCCACACTCCCCACCTCCTCTCCCACACCTCTCTCCCACACTGTTCCCACCTGGCTACTCGGGACACATTTCAGGTACTCTCCCTTAATTATGTTTCACCTGTATCCTGTGTCAAAGGCTCTCTCTCTCTCTCTCTCTCTCTCTCTCTCTCTCTCTCTCTCTCTCTCTCTCTCTCTCTCTCTCTCTCTCTCTCTCGACTCAGATTACCCACTAAAGTGACATGAATAGGGCCCCTCCCTCCCCCTCCTTTTCCTCCCCTCCCAGTCACAGGAGATAACGTATGAATGTCTCCTCTCATACACACACACACACACACACACACACACACACACTGGGATTCTCATTAATAAAATACGTTATAAATAATGTCCTCCTAAGTACGGGGAAAGATTGTGTCACCGCTGCTGGTGTGTGTGTGTGTGGGTGTGTGTGTGTGTGTGTGTGTGTGTGTGTGTGTGTGTGTGTGTGTGTGTGTGTGTGTTGTTGTTGTTGTTGTTTTGACGGCGGTGTTCTTTGAGTGGTGACGTCACATACTTTAGTCTCAAAGGATTGTATAGTGTAGATTTTCCTCAACTTGTGGCAATAGAACGTATCTTCCCTCCTTCCTCCCCCTTCTTCTTTCCTTCTTACCTCCCTTGCTGCGACCCCCTTTCCTCCCTATGCTCTCTCTCCCCTTCCACACCTCCTCTTCCCCTTTTCATTTTTCTTTCCCTCCTTCCTTTTCTATTCCCTCCCTTTCTTTACCTCCCTCCCCCTTAACTTTTCCCTCATTTCTCCCTCTCTCCTTCCCCCCCTCCTCCCCCCCCTCCCCGGTTACGAGGGGAGAATGGCTCTTCACAGTAATCAGTACCATTGTGAACAAGAGAACGGCTAACCCTTGTTGTGTGAGACGCCGCTTACTAACTGCTCTGGGGGAGGGGAGAAGGAGGGGAGAACAAGTGGGGGTCCTGTTATTTTCCCTTCATGTTACCAGAAGGTTGTGTGGGTGTGTGTGTGTGTGTGGGTGGGTGTGTGTGGTGTGTGGACAAAGATACAGACGGATTGGATTAGAGACACTCTCTCTCTCTCTCTCTCTCTCTCTCTCTCTCTCTCTCTCTCTCTCTCTCTCTCTCCCTTTTATTTGGTTTTCCTCGTCCTTGTCCTCTCCCATTCCCTCCTCCTCCCCTCTCTTTTCCTCCACCCCTTCCCTCCTTACCTATCTACCCCTTTCCATCCCTCTCTTGATTTATCCTCCCTCCCTTTTTTCCCCTCTTTCTCTCCTTTCTCTTTCCTCCTCCTTCCATCCCGTCTTCCTTTGTTCTCTCTCCCTCCTTTCCTCCCTCCTTACTCCCTCGTATCTCTCACCTCTCCCTCCCTCCTTCTGTTACACGCTTCCTTAACCTCACTCTTATCTCCCTTTCTCCTTCTTCCTCCTCCCTCTTCCTCCTCCTCTTTCTCTCCCCCTCATTCATCTTTCTCTCTTTCTCATTCTACTCCCTCTTCCTCCTCTCCCTCCTCCCTTTCGCCCTCTCCTCTCATTCTCCCCCCACTCCTTCCTCTCCCTCTCTCTCTCTCTCTCATTCTACTCCTATTCCTTCCCACTCTGCCAACTCTCATTCTCCCCACTCCTTCCCTCCCACCCACTCATTCCCCCCCACCCTTCCCTCTCCACCCACTCATTCTCCCCCACTCTTTCCACTCTCCCACCCACTCATTTCTCCCACTCTTTCCCACTCTCCACCTTTCCCACTCTCCCACCCACTCATTCTCCCCCACCCCTTCCCACTCTCCCACCCACTCATTCTCCCCCACTCTTTCCCACTCTCCCACCCACTCATTCTCCCCCACTCTCCCAGGCCCCGCTCACGTACGGCACCAGAGGGAAATTCATATTAGTTTCTGTGTGAAATATTTCATTCCGGCCGAGTCCCGCACGAAATATGGAAGCCGGAGACATTGTCGGAATACTGATGTTGTGGGGAGGAGGAGGGAGAGGAAGAAAGGGGAGGAGGAAGAGGAAGACAGGGGAGGTGGAAGAAAGGATAGGAGTGGAGAGGGAGGAAGAGAAAGAAGAGGAACATAAAAAATAGAGGAAAATGAAGAAGATTAAGCAAGGAAGGGAGAGATGGAAGGGGTTGAATGGAGGAGGTTAAGAAGAGGCGAGAGAAAGAAGGAAGGGAGGGGAGGAGAAGAAGAGTAAGAGTAATAGGGGAAGAGGGAAGAATGAAGAAGAGGGGTAACAGCAATAATAGATAAGAGGAGGAGGATAAGAAGAGGAGGAAGAGGAGAAGAAGAAGAGGAGAAGAAGAAGAGGAGAAGAAGAAGAGGAGAAGAAGAGGAGGAGGAGGAGGAGGAGGAGGAGGAAGAGGAGGAGGAGGAGGAGGGGGAGAAGAAGAAGAAGGCCTTACTAGTGTCTACACGTTGTCTGCATATTTCGACTCAGACATAAGACATATTAGTAATTTATGTTATGATTATTGAAGTTCTGTTAATGTCTACAGATACAAGTTTTCTCATGTGTGCTAGTATACATACATACATACATACATACATACATACATTACATACATACATTACATACATACATTACATACATACATACATACATACATTACATACATACATTACATACATACATACATTACATACATTACATACATACATACATACATAACATAACATAACATAACATAACATACATACATACATACATACATACATACATACATACATACATACATACATACATTACATACATACATACATTACATACATACATACATACATACATACATACATACATACAGTTACGTAATGAGGTTGTGCTAGAGTGAGTGACTGTAGAGTGACTGTGAGTGACTGTAGAGTGACTGTGAGTGACGGTAGAGTGTGAGTGACTGTAGTGTGAGAGACTGTAGAGTGAGAGTGATTGTAGAGTGACTGTGAGTGAGTGTACAGTGACTGTGAGTGAGTGTTGAGTGACTGTAGAGTGACTGTGAGTGAGTGTACAGTGACTGTGAGTGACTGAGTGACTGGGAGTAACATTTCCCCTCCTTGGTGTCTGTACTCTGTGTCAGTCGCTCTCTCTCTCTCTCTCTCTCTCTCTCTCTCTCTCTCTCTCTCTCTCTCTCTCTCGGTGTCCTCTCAATAATGTCACTATTATTGCTCACATATTGCACAGGCGGGTGATATTGCAAGGTCATGTTGTGCCTATTGGTTCTGAGGTCAAAGGTTAAGGTCAGTATTTGTGATATGAAGAGTATAGGGTTTATGGTTTAATTTCCTGTCTCTCTGTCTCTCTGCGCTTAAATACAATTATCTAATTATTATTATTATTATTATTATTATTATTATTATTATTATTATTATCATCTCCATTAACACAGTATTTCTTATTTATCATCATCATCATTGTTTTGACTTCCTCCTCTTCCTCCTCCTCCTCCTCCTCCTCTTCTTGGTGCTACACAACTAGAATGACGGAGGAAGAGGAGGAGGAGGAAGAGGAAGGGGAGGAGGAAGAGGAGGGTCAGGTCACGCCCCACACGTACCTACACTTGTTTATGACATGTCGACTTTAGGGAGGAGGGAGGGGGTCGCTGTGTAGCCTACCAATTTCGGACACCTACCCCACCCCCCCTTCTCCCCCTTTCCTCCTTCCCCCCTTAATACCAACATTGGCTATGGATGTCGGATTGTCTGTCTGGTACATTCATAGGCCTATATGTTATGTGCTGTATGACGATATGTGTGTGTGTTTGTGAGAGGGTATCGGTGTGAGCGTGGGAAAAAAGGTGTGAGCGTGGGAAAAATTGGTGTAGGCGTGGGAAAAAAAAACTCTATTGACAAGAGAAACAGTGGTAGTTTGTTTTCTCTTTTACCCTACATTATTATTATTATTATTATTATTATTATTATTATTATTATTATTATTATTATTATTATTATTATTATTATCGCACTTCTTCACCCTCTTCATAAGCTCATTAGA
Organism: Homarus americanus; assembly: GCF_018991925.1. Classification (NCBI taxonomy): domain Eukaryota; kingdom Metazoa; phylum Arthropoda; class Malacostraca; order Decapoda; family Nephropidae; genus Homarus; species Homarus americanus. Next base: position 413,856 of record NW_024749318.1, read on the forward strand.
GCCTAACAACAAAAGTTAAACTCTACACTTTTAAGATTTTCCCATTTCCTGAAAAAAAAAATTGAAGCGATGGTCAACTCACGTACAGGTAAATCTAACCCGTTGTACGTGCGTGTGTGTGGGGGGGGGGGGTTGCTTGCGTACGTGGCCACATAACATCTACATACCTCCTGCATTGTGAACACGTACGAGTCAAGAGTCAAGCTGAACCAGTCATTAACCACACAGTCTGTCTTGGTGACCCCTAATCAGTGTTCGTGGTTGAGTTGGTTCTCTGCGTAGTTCCCGTCACGTTTTGTTATTAAATTGTGAAGCACCACGTGAGATACAGCAACAGGTGTGAGTGATGGGGCGGTCACGGGAATTAGTGCTGGTTACATAATATATACAGGTACATAAGTAAGTACAGGTATATGCACAGGTACATATGTAATTACAGGTAAACGCACAGGTACATATGTAATTACAGGTAAACGCACAGGTACATATGTAATTACAGGTAAACTCACAGGTACATATGTAATTACAGGTAAACGCACAGGTACATATGTAATTACAGGTAAACTCACAGGTACCTAATATATAAGTATAGGTCCAGATATAAAACACAGGTGCAGGAATAAGTGGACGTAAACAGGGGACGTGACCACGGACGTAAAGGTTTGGACGTGACAGTTCAGTGTAACGGGACGTGGAGAGAGAGGGAGGGTAGATGGGAGGGAAGATGGGAGGGAAAAGAAAGAGATGTGAGAGAGGAAGAAGAAGACGGGAAAGGAGGGAGTGGGTCTTAGGAGGAGGGAGTGGTGAGGGTTAGGAGGAGGAGGGAGAAAGAGAGGGGGGGTAAGGAAAGGGAAGAGAAGTGGAAAAGGAAAGAGAGAAGAGTAGAGGGAAGGAACGTGAGAAAGATAGTAGGAGGAGAAAAGAAGGGAGGAGGAGGAACAGAATGAGGGAGGGAAGGAATGAGAAAGAGAAGAGGAAAGGAAAGAAGGGAGAGAGACAGTAGGATAAGAATAAGGAAGAAAGGAGGAAGGAGGGATGTGGGGAAGTGAGAGAGGAAAAAGAGGAGTGAGAAATAAGGGTGAAGGAAGATCGAAGGAGCAAGATGGAGGGGGGAAGGGAGGGAGGGAGAGAAGGAGGGAAAGACTTGAGCCGTGTGGTGGTGGTAGTGGTGCAGGTAGTGGTGGTGGTAGTGGTAGTGGTACTGGTGCAGGTAGTGGTGGTGGTGGTGGTAGTGGTGCAGGTAGTGGTGGTGGTGGTGATGGTGGTGGTGATGGAGCAAATTACGTCACGTTTTCCCTCACGCTTGGGAATGGAAACGGTAAACTTTAAAGGGGAAATAAACGATGGTGGGAAACTACGCTTCTGCCCCGCCCGTGCAATGTTGGGACGTGTCGTGGGCGTGTCGTGGGGGGTTATCATGCCTTCTCCCCCTCCCTTCATCCCCTCCCATCCCAGTCTCTCCTCCCCTTCCCTCCCCCCTCCCAGCTACCCCTCCCTCTACCATGATGAGTAGCGTGATGTATATCCTGGTAGTGAGGATATATGCTATGAGGATAAATGAGTATATCCTTCCATCGCTGGCACACCCCTCCTCCACCTCCCTCCTCCTCCTCCTCCCTCCCTCCCTCCACTAACACCAGATGTACACGTCTCCAGCAAGCAAAAGCAAGGAAGCCCTCCACCGCCACATCAAAGAGAGAGAGATTCGCCTACATGATTAAAGTATTATCACGTGGTCTTTTCGTCAACACACACACACACCTGCCTTAGTTCACACACCTGACCGAGGAACTCTATTAAGTGTCAGACACTGTGTGTGTATATGTGTGTATGTGTGTACGCCTTCTAAATATCCATATACATTTCTCCCCTCCTTCCCCCTACCTCACCCCTCCTTCCCTCTACCTCACCCCTCCTTCACCCCTCCACTACCCCCTCTTCACCCCTCCTTCCTCCCTACCTCCCCCTCATGCTTCCTCCCCCTCCTTCACCCCTCACTATCCCCTACCTCCACCCCTCCCTTCCCCTACCTTCTGCCTCACTGCCCTCCACCCCTCATCCCCTCCCAATCCGCTAAAATCCTTAGTGGTGTAGGACGTCAGAGGGTGTGGGCGGGGAGATGGGGGAGGCTGGGAACTGATGGGGGGGATTAGGGGAGGAGGGAGAGGAGGGTTATATTCAGGTGTCACCACGAGTCAGTCTCTTGGAACACCCATGTTTTGTGCCACTTGGACCCTGAAAGGAAAGAAGAGATGGGAGTAGAGAATGGGTGGGGAGGGGGTAGTAGGGTGAGGGTGAGAGGTAGGGAGGAGTAGGGGTCTGGGGTGGGAGGTAGGGGAGGGGGGGAATTGAGGGTTTTGTATTATTATTATTATTGTTATATAAAGTGGCAGCAGGAAACCTAACCTAACCTAACCAAACCCTTAAGAGAGACAGACGAAATTAATCACTTCGAGCTGGGTGAGGTGGGGCGGGGTAGACCAATGGTATATTAAGTGTTTTCTAAATAACACACACACACACACACACACACACACACACAAATCAATTCCTTCCACACACTCATTTAGCCAATCCAGCACTCCAGTCACTCACACACTAAACCTACCTAGTACCTCTCTCTCTCTCTCTCTCTCTCTCTCTCTCTCTCTCTCTCTCTCTCTCCGTTACGTGAGTCTCATTACAAGCTTTCCCGGGAGATCCTCCACTAAAAGACACGGTCATTACTTGCTTCCTGTGTGCCGTAGTCCCCAGAGAGAGATGATTCTTTACCCCTTCCCTTCCCTTCCTTTTCCTTTCCTTTCCTTCTTTACCCAACTCTATCCTACCCTCCCACTCCAGTCCTCCCCTCTCCCCTTCGCCTTACGTCACAGCCATCGCCAAACGTATACGTACGCCTGACGAAGCTTCTATAGCGGTCAGAGAGAGAGAGAGAGAGAGAGAGAGAGAGAGAGAGAGAGAGACGCTCAGATAACGCTAGTGAACGTAATTTAATGTAACGAAGTATACAAACTTTATTGTTAATTTTTTCCATAAGGATTAATTAGTAATATATAAATTATTTGTATATGTTTCACTAAATGTTAATTATATATTATCAGGTGATAACGTCAGTAGCTGGACAGGTGTTCAGACTTAATTAACCTTTTATTTATATATGCCCAAATGTTCCAACTACAGGGAAATTTAGTTATAGTTTTGTAATGTGTTAATTATTGAGTAAAAACCTAACCTAACCAAACCTAACCTTGTCCTTCTACTTAATGGATATACAACACATACTCTCTCTCTCTCTCACACATACACACACACACACACACACAAACTTTTTGCCTCCTGTAGGAACGTGAGACCTCGTTCATATAGAAAACGGATTGTTGGCTGGATAAGTCGTTTCGTAGGGCCAATGATGAGGTAATTAGGTAGTTAAGGTCAGGTAGTAGTAGTTAAGGGCCGGTAGAGTAATTAAAGTCAGGTACTAGCAGTTAATGGCAGGTAGGGTAGTTTAGGACGCCAACCTTGCTATGATAGTGAATCTTCCTTCCTTCTCTCCCTCCCTTCCTTCCTTCATTCTCTCCATTCCACCCTCCTTCCTTCATTATCCCTTCCCTTCCTCACCTCCCTCCTATTTCCCCTCCCCTCCCTCTCCCCCTCCCTTCCCCCCCACTCCTTTTCCTCTCACTTCCTTCCCCTCCTCCCTCGTAGAACACCCCTGAGGAGTCAAGGACGTTGTTAAGTGTCTTATCGTTCGTAACAGAATATTAAATGAGTTCCTTTTATCACATGTTTCAAAGCAGATGGGAACGGTGTGTGTGTGTGTGTGTGTGTGTGTGTCGTTCACCGTTGGCGACCGAATTGACAGTTCTTGGAGTGATAGCATCCTGTGGTGTCAATTAACCTCGCGTGCCAGTTATCCTAGGGGTGCCAGTTATCCTAGGGTGCTGTTATCCTAGGGTGCCAGTTATCCTAGGGTGCCAGTTATCCAGGGTGCCAGTTATCCTTGCGCCAGTTATCCCTCGGTGCCAGTTATCCTCGGGTGCCAGTTATCCAGTAGGGGTGCCGTTATCCTTATGCCAGTTATCCTCGGGTGCCAGTTATCCTCAAAAGCAAGTATCCTAGGGGGTGCCAGCATCCTAAGCCAGTTATCCTCGGTGCCAGTTATCCCATGGTGCTAGTTATCCCAGGGTGCCAGTTATCCCATGGTGCTAGTTATCCTAGGGTGCCAGTTATCCCATGGTGCCAGTTATCCTAGGGTGCCAGTTAATTAGGTGCCAGTTATCCGGGTGCCAGTTATCCTCGTTAGCATCCCGGTGCCAGTTGTCCTCGGTGCCAGTTATCCTAGGTGCCAGTTATCCCAGGGTGCCGTCATCCCAGGGTGCCAGCACCTCGGTGCCAGTTATCCTAGGGTGCCAGCGTTTATCCTAGGGTGCTGGTGCTATCTTAGGGTGCCAGTTATCCCCGGGTGCCGGGGTTATCTCGTTGTTATCCTCGGGTGCCAGTTATCCTAGGGTGCCAGTTATCCTCGGGTGCCAGTTGTCCTCGGGTGCCAGTTATCCTAGGGTGCCAGTTATCCTAGGGTGCCAGTTATCCTAGGGTGGTAGCTGGTCGATACTGGTTGAGAAAATACAAGAGGGAAAGTGCCATACTCTGGTTAATGGTCGTCATAGAGAAAGTACTCCAGAAATTACTGCCACTTCCTGTCTAATGTAATTTAGAAAGTATAGTAGGAAATTACCTTAAGAAATAAAGCCATTTGACGGCATTATAACCGACAAGAGCAATAAATTAATGGCATTGTGGTGTTAAGGGCAAGAAATTAATGGTATTGTGGTGTTAAGGGCAAGAAATTATTGGTATAGTGACGTTAAGGCCAAGAAATTAATGGTATTGTGGTGTTAAGGGCAAGAAATTATTGGTATAGTGACGTTAAGGGCAAGAAATTATTGGTATAGTGACGTTAAGGGCAAGAAATTAATGGTATTGTGGTGTTAAGGGCAATAAATTATTGGTATAGTGACGTTAAGGGCAAGAAATTAATGGTATAGTGACGTTAAGGGCAAGAAATTATTGGTATAGTGACGCTAAGGGCAAGACGTGAAGTGTATGGTGGTGGTAGAGGCAGTAGTTGAGGATAGTGATGGCGCGTGAGGCAACAATTAGAGGAGTGGTTGGTGGCGTTGTGGTGCGCAGCGGAGGTGGTGGTGGTGAGTGGCGCCCCTGGCCCCGCCCCCTGGCTAGGCTCCTCCCCCTCCTCCTCTTTCACCTTCGCCTCCTCCTTCAGGCTGCCTCCTCCTCCTTGTCGTGTGTGTCGTCCTCGTCTGGGACACGAGCAGCCAAAGACGTGTGAAGATGAGGCCTAAAACAGTCGGTAATGTTAATGATAATAAATACTTGAGTGAGGGTGTGTGGTAACAATGGCTGTGGGGGCTGGAGCCTCCCGGGCCACGGACACTGTGAGTCGCGGCGACGGGGGCGACGCCCCTCCCCCCGCGAGTGTGAGTGTGTTGTGTGGCTGGTGAGGGCCCCGCCCCGTCCCGCCCCGCCCTCTGCACCGCCCCCGTCCTGCCCCTCGCTCATCCTCACTCATTTGCCAGTCGTGTCACGGGGAGCCCCACACACCGTCCAGCCCTCCATGTCTCCCTGCCGCCCCGCTCGTTAACAGTCAGGTGTGGCGCTCACGACGCCCACACCCACCACCCGCTGCTGCCGCTGTGGCCCCGCCAACCCCGCCCCAGTGCCACGAGGCGCCGCGCACTGCTTGTCAGTCCCCACACGGCGCCTGACACACGTGACACTCGCCCGTCCGCAGGTCACGTCCCACACCCGCCCGGAATACCGCCGGCGACACCGTGTGACAGTGACGAGCATCACGCACGCCAGCCACGCGCCCCACCACGTCCGCCACGCACGGCACCTGACCTGGGCACGCCCACCCACTCCTCCGTGCCCCAACACGTGCCGTCAGGACGCAGCGGGCGGCGCTCAGTGTTGTGGTGACCGTGGTGAGCCGCGGTGACCTTGTGCGGCCGCCACTCTGGCCCAGTGTAGTGACCCCTCTTCCACCCCCGCCTAGTGTGTGTACAAGTGGTGACCCCAGTGTTGCCTACAGGTGGTGATCCCTGCCCTCTGGTCCTCCGCGGTCTCCTAGTGTCTCCCTGGCCCGGGCCGCTCACCTGGCCGTCTCCTCTCAACCAGAAAACAAACAAACACGATCATCGCTCACAGTGTCGGGAACATCACCAGTTGACCCTCGTGTGTGTGTGTGTGTGTCGGCCCCCGCCTCTTGCTCAACTTCTTGTTCTCGTGTTGTTCATTCTTACTGTTTCATGTCTAAGGAGCCAGTCGTCCAGGAGGAGGCGTGAAGGAGGTCCTGTGTTGGTGTGTGAGCGAGGTGCGACACAACCAGGCCGCCATCATTGCCCCGGGGAAGGAAATGATCCCGCCATAAAAGTCGCGGAAGTGTGCACACATATGCACCTGTGTGTTCCCGGCGCTCACCTGAGGGGCTAGTACCGCCGCACTTAAGTCACGCCACCCACAGGTGACGCCCGAGGCTGGAAGGTGGTGGTAAACTTCGGCTGCGACAGAGTTATAGAGCTGACGAAGGTGGAGTAGTCACGTCGTGCCCGCACATTTAGGTGTGTGCAGGGTGAAGCGACGGGAGGTGGTAGGGCCTTGCAGGATTCTCCCTCCCGCCCTGTAGTTAACTGCCCGGCACTCAGACAAACACACCACCGGAAGAAGACCATTCACGCCAGCGATTAACCTGGTCGCCGATAGGAGTTGCTTAACACGGCAAAAAGCTAAACTTGTTCTGCCAGGACGTCTTTTTGCTGCTGATTCATTAAACAATTTGAGTTTATGGAACCTGTTACTCGAAGGCTGTCCATGGTTGAATGCCCTCCAGCAGGCCCACGGCCCCTCACCTCACTCTAAACCATATCCCAGCGAACTGACCGTCAGGGGTAGAGTAAAGGGACGTACGCCAGCCTGCAGGTATAGCTCCGAGTGGCTGCGTCGCTCGCTCAAGGTGGCCCCGTCCTCAGGGTGTCAACAGCCGCTGCCGATAACAGGAGTCGAGTAAAATAAAGTAAATATTGACGTTTGTGTTATACAGTGTGGCACTCCCTCGTACAGTGTATCAGAAGATAACACGTCAAGATAATTATTAACAAGTGTCTCGAGAATATATTGAGGCATCGCTTCTGGAGTTCATTGAGAGATAGAGATAAGATAGAGAAATATAGAGATTATTGCTTCTCATACTCACTTAAGTGTGTGCGTCAAACTTGAGGCATCAATCACACGGTCAATCACACGGTGTAAATCACAATAGAGTTAAAAGGAGAAAAAAAACCTAGATTCGTGTGCCTCCCTCAAACATATCCAAGATGGCCGACTGGTACGGATCCCGGGAACAGCTCATGTCCCTTCACGGGCTGGACACGGCCATGCTCGGCTATGGCATGACCGCCGCCGCCGCCTTCCCGCCCATACAACCCGATGCCTATTCCCACGCCCACGCCCATGCTGCAGCCGCCGCCGCCTACAACTTCCAGAGACAACCCTCCGTTACTCCGGGCTTTGCGCATTCATGGTGGGTGACAATGATTTATACTGTCCGAACGTCCGTCAGTTAGTCAGAGAGAGAGAGAGAGAGAGAATAAACACGTACAGTCACTCATTTTAAGTCAATCAGTCAGCCAGTCAGTCATGAAGAGCTTACCAGTCAGTGAAAATGAGTAAGTCAGTCAGAATGAGAGAGAGAGAGAGAGAGAGAGAGAGAGAGAGAGAGAGAGAGAGAGAGAGAGAGAGAGAGAGAGAGAGAGAGAGAGATAATCACAGGAAAACGATAATTAGAGAGATAAGAAAACAGATTTAGTGATATACGATGACAGACATTATATAGAATTACGCTGACAGATTTTAAAGATAATATTGACAGATTTTAAAAGGTATTTCTTGACAGATTTTGCAACACTACACTAACGACACAATTTAACAACTTAATACGAACTACTCATAAAAACACATTCAAACTTATTAAACAATAGTTAATAAAAAAAATTAATTAAAAATCCAAACATATATATTTCAGCTATTGTTAGACCACTTAACTATCTATGACAGGTACAAGAGGAGTAATGGTCGTTTAGAAGTGATTTATTACGAGCTAACAACCCAATCGTATAAACTAGCATTTAGACATGTAACAATCCTCGCTTAATTGGCAGTTAAGGTATAGTTAGTACCAGTGGCTCGTTTAATGAGAGATGGGAAGGGGATGAGAAGGTGGGGTGTTCAATATAGCCTAATGATGAACAGGTGAACACGATAACTTAATGACGGACAGGTAAACACAAGATAGCTTTATGTCATAACCAGTCATTTACCAGCTTAGTGACAAACAATTGAACACTTTATAGCATCTGTTATCTTAATGAACAACAACTGAACACGATAGCTGTACATTATGACCAAAGTAACTGATATCAAAATAATGAACAGAGTAAAAACCAATATAGCGTCAAATACAAGGAGATATAAAGCCAATTCTCGTTATCTTGAACACCTGAAGACGATAACTAAGACGATAAGTTCAGTAAGATATCAGTTTTCACCTTAAGAGTACCTGTCAGCTCCTACCTGAAGTCTAATTAACAGGTGATACTTTAACATATGAATGAGTGAATACCTAAATAGGTAAATTAGTGAATAAGTTAATAATAATTGAATAAGGAAGTTGTCTGATTGTCAGGATAATGTCTGATTGGCTACAGGGATTAATTACATTTTAAGAGATTAATTACATTTTAAGGAAGTAATTACAATTTAAGGTAGTAATTACACTTCAGGGGAGTAATTGCATGTTATGGGAGTAATTACATGTTATGGGAGTAATTACATGTTTAGGGAGTAATTACATTTTAAGGGAGTAATTACATTTTATGGGAGTAATTACATTTTAAGGGAAGCACAGAATAGGTGTTGTAGAAAGGCCCTAAAATACATGATCATTATCCTATCTAATTGCCTTAGAAATATAATAAGTATTGACTCACCTGTTGTAATTTAGATACACATCGGGTAATTAGTACAATGCCCAATTACGAATTAGTTTGATGCCCAACAGATAAGGAGTTAAATGCCCAACAGGTAATTTATTAGATATAAAAAAGGTGATTAGTTTGATGCCCAATAATTAATTAATAAACTGTCCGGCAAGTAATTAGTTAGATACCCAACAGGTAACTAATTAAATGCCTAGGAGGTAATTAGTTAGATACACAACAAGTAATTAGACAAATGCCAAACAGGTGATTAGTTAGATATCGAACAGGTAATTAGTTAGATACCCAACAGGTAATCAATACTCCCAGCATGTAATTAGTTAGATACCCAACAGGTAATCAATACTCCCAGCATGTAATTAGTTAAATTCACACAGGTAAATACTGTAGTTAAGATCATAACAAACAAAGGTGTCAAGCAGGTGTCATTAACTGCGTCGAGTCCCACTTGAAGAAAAAGAAAAACATCCCTCATTTGCTAGATAACAACACTATCAGACAGGTCAGGAAGGGTTGTCGTAAATGTCATAAGGTTTTAAGAGGTTGTTGCGTTGTGTGTAGGTGTGTAATCAGCGGCAGGTGATGTACAGGTGTGTGGCTTGAGGTGTGGGTGTTTTGGTCACGCTATGCTCTTGTAATTGTCACTATTTCCGTGATGGAGGAAGTGTGTGTGTGTGTGTGTGTGTGTGTACGTACGATGACGCAGATAAAGAATACGTACACAGCTACTTGACGCAAATATGCCTTCATTCTTGCGTAGTGTGAGGAAGCAAGTGTTTATATTCTTCACTAAGATGACGCAAATGGCTTTATAACATGAAGTATGATGACGCAAATGATCTATAATTATTTTAGTAAGATAACACAGAATTATTAGTTTTAATTAGGATAACGCTTATAATATATTAGTATTAAGTGAGATATATATAATCTGAGATCTGAGTATGATAACGGATATAATTATGAGTTTCGACTAAGATAACCTATAATCTATTAGTTATGGGTAAGATAACAGCTAATACCAATTATCTACAAATGACCATCCCGATTTTAAAACAGATTATATAAAAAAATACAACAAAATTATCATAAAAACCGAAACAAATTGAAAAAAAAAGGTTTTATTTTATTTTCAAGATAAAATAACTATTAGGTTTGTATTTTACTTTTGTAGACATTAATTTTGTGTTTGTTTTACTCGAATGTATACCTAACCTAACCTAACCTAACCTAACCTATTGATTATTATTAGTTTTAGTATTTTTATATTATTATTATTATTATTATTATTATCCTTTAAATCACGGTTACGATAATTCCCCTTAAAATTGCTTATCAAATGTATCGTTATTGTAAGTTATTGTATTGTGAATTATCTTAAGGTATCGTATTTTGTGTCGTATTATTCATAGTTGTATTTTCAATCGTTAGGTTAAGGTTTATAATTTGTTTTAGTCGTATTTTAAGAATTATCGTGATTTTATGTTATTTATCGTAAGAGTGATCGTATTTTAAGTTACCTCATCATATCGCAATAAAACGTATATTTCAAGATGGGGAAGAACTCCCTTCTAAATCCCTTTACCTTCCCATTTACCTCTTCCTCCTTCCTTCCCTCCCCTGTGCTGGGGAAAGGCGTTTCGGGTGTTGATATATGACGTGATGATCTTCCAGGGAGTTGGCTAACCAGCACAAGATGGTAGAAGGAAGGGGGAGGAGGAAGGGGGAAGGGGGAGGAGGAAGGGGGAAGGGGGAGGAGGAAGGGGGTTGTGAAGGAGGGGTAGTGGGGGGAAAGGGGGAGAGGAAGAAGTAGGAAGGGGTGGGGAGAAAGAAGGGGATTGGGGAGTAGGAGGAGGAGGAGAATTGGGAAAGGGGAGGAGAAGGGTAGAAGGAAAGGAGGAGAGGAGAGAAAAGAAACAGAAGGTAGTGTAGAGAAAGGGAAGGAGGTGGAAGGGGAAGAGAGAGATAGAAAGGGGGAAAGAGGAGAGTGACAGAGGGGAAAGGTAAGAAAAGAAGGGGGGTGTTATGTTTTGAGTAAGGTCTCCAGGTGTGTAGTAATACCTGTAAGTCTTGTTTGATTACAGGTTGTCACTGTACCGCCTCACCACCTCCAGTCCTGTGTTGTAAAGCTTTCACTGTAACGTAGAGAGCAATTCCTGTAACAAATAAATATAGATATTTCAAAATTTTAATCACTCATTAAGTATCAACCAATCAACTAATCAACCATCTAATCAATCAACCAATCAACTAATCAATCAACCAATCAACTAATCAATCAACCAATCACGTATTTATAAACAAACACAATTTTCCTCAAGAGATTAAATTCTTCCATAAAAAAAATATTAAATGTTTTCTTGGATATTTTGTTTCTTCTATGTAATCCTCAGTTGTCACGTGATCTTGTTGACAAAAATCAGATGAAAGAAAGAGAGAGAGAGAGAGAGAGAGAGAGAGAGAGAGAGAGTATGCCTGCGTATCCCCAGAGTATGCTTATGTCTTATGCCTCACTAGTACAAGGTCAAAATGGCATGTTGATTTGTAATGGCATAAAACAGATATATTTTTTTTCGCTTCATGACTCCAAACTCCAATCTTAACCCATGTGACAAACAACAGCGCCATCTGTGGCAGGCAAGCAGTTCGGGGTCTCTTTCCAGCAATTCCAGTCTTTTTTCCAGCAGTTCGGGGTCTCTTTCCAGCAATTCCAGTCTTTTTTCCAGCAGTTCGGGGTCTCTTTCCAGCAGTTCAGGGTCTCAGGTGAGGGTAAATATATGAAGGAAGACAGTGTGTGAGGGGGGGGGGGCAGGTAACTTGGTAGGTTCCTAACTGTCTCACGTGTTCTAAGTTTACCTGTGTTAATGAGGCAACCAAGGAAGTCTTTACACCTGAACACGTGAACACCATAAACTAGTCTACAGGTGTGCGTGCCGTGCCAGCCAGCCAGCCAACTCACCAACCCACCCTCCTAGCCCACCCCCAACTTGCCTATACCACATCCAACCCACCAGCTTCCTCTATCGCCCATTAACTTCCATTATCGCCCATTGACTCCCATTATCGCTAAAAGGCACCAATTATATATATCGCTCGCTTGGGGTCTTGTTAACTCCCTCCCCTCCCCTCCCCTCCCCTTCCCCTCCTCTCCCCCCTTCCCCTCCTCTCCCCCTCCCCCCAAGTCGTCACCAATAACCCAAATACGTTTTTCTTTCCGTGCCGATTAGCTCCCAATGACCTCTCTTATTAGCTCTCACTATCGGCCATTATTTCGCTCCTTGGTTTCCATTAGCGATTTATTCTCCACTATTATCGTTCTGTTATTATTATTATTTCTCTTGTTTCGTATTAAAAATTATTTGGTTTATTAATTTTTTCAGCTTTTTTAAATTTATTTTTTTAGACATTTTTTTCTTTCTCTAGCGGTAAAATTTCTTCGGTCTGTCCGTAAAGTTTCTCTGTCAGTCGGTCATATTTCACCGTCAGTCCGTCACATTTCACCTTCGGTCCGTCACATTTCACCGCCGGTCCGTCACATTTCACCGTCAGTCCGTCACATTTCACCGCCGGTCCGTCACATTTCACCGTCAGTCCGTCACATTTCACTGCCGGTCTGTCACATTTCACCGCCGGTCCGTCACATTTCACTGCCGGTCTGTTCACATTTCACCGCCGCCCTTCCGTCCATAAGAAAAATGCTGTTCCGCCCAGTTAGTTTTGGTGAAAGTCTGTCGTGTCGGAATGATTTTTTTCTCTAAAGTTTTTCGTACCTGTAATAATAAAAATTCGCAGGTGTGTTGGCTAGCTATAACACAGTATTGGCTAGTTATAACACAGTATTGGCTAGTTATAACACAGTGTTGGCTAGTTTTAACCCAGTGTTGGCTAGTTATAACCCAGTGTTGGCTAGTTATAACACAGTATTGGCTAGTTATAACACAGTATTGGCTAGTTATAACCCAGCGTTGGCTAGTTATAACACAGTATTGGCTAGTTATAACCCAGTGTTGGCTAGTTATAACCCAGTGTTGGCTAGTTATAACCCAGTGTTGGCTAGTTATAACCAGTGTTGGCCTAGTTATAACACAGTGTTGGCTAGTTATAACACAGTATTGGCTAGTTATAACACAGTATTGGCTAGTTATAACCCAGTGTTGGCTAGTTATAACACAGTATTGGCTAGTTATAACCCAGTGTTGGCTAGTTATAACCCAGTGTTGGCTAGTTATAACCCAGTGTTGGCTAGTTATAACACAGTGTTGGCTAGTTATAACCCAGTGTTGGCTAGTTATAACACAGTGTTGGCTAGTTATAACACAGTATTGGCTAGTTATAACACAGTATTGGCTAGTTATAACACAGTATTGGCTAGTTATAACACAGTATTGGCTAGTTATAACACAGTATTGGCTAGTTATAACACAGTATTGGCTAGTTATAACCCAGCGTTGGCTAGTTATAACACAGTGTTGGCTAGTTATAACCCAGTGTTGGCTAGTTATAACACAGTATTGGCTAGTTATAACACAGTATTGGCTAGTTATAACCCAGTGTTGGCTAGTTATAACCCAGCGTTGGCTAGTTTTAACCCAGTGTTCGGCTAGGACTAACCTCATAACACGAAATAACTACTGTAATTGTTACCTCACTTTAATATATACAGAACTTCAGGTGTGATCTTGTATACAATAACACCTGAGTGATCCTGCTGTCATGACACTAATAATCACCTTGTCATAGTGATCTTAGTGACACTTGGCTGTTATATTCTGCTGTGATAACTATGTGGTTGGTGTCATAAGAGAAGTGGGATGTGAACTCGTGTCCTGATATGCCTTCAGCGACCTATACCCTACCATTTCGCCACGGTGTCCGCCCTTGGGTGTGTGGTAATGACTAATATTTTCATGTTCCTGGGAGTAGCGAACATGATTTTGCAACTCTTAAGGCAGGACATACATACATACATACATACATACATACATACATGATTCTCTCTTTCTCTGACCACATTATTTTCCTCTTAACGCCTCCTCCTCATTGTCGTCTTCCTCTTCCTCCTCCTTCTCCTTCAGTCTTCCTCCTTAATTTATCTCCCTCTTTCCCTCATACATTCCCCACCACCTCCCTCCCCCCCTCTTATGTCCCGTGTCGTGATAGGGTCTATAAACACAAGGATTTACTATACACATTGTCTTTGCTTATCTCACCTGGGGGAGGGGGAGGGGCAGGTGATACTGTCGACAGGTGCGAATCATGGTTTAAGTACAGGAGTGATTGGTTTTATACAGGTGCGAGAAATTTATTTATTACAGGTGTGTGAAATTGGTGAGTATATTAACACACACACACACACACACACACACACACACACACACACACACACACACACACACACACACACACACGAGATACTATATAATCACGGTAGTGTGTGTGTGTGTGTTGCCTTGTTACCTGAAGACGTCTAGCGACCCATCATCATCTGTCAAGGAAGGAAGTAGGAGGGAAGGAAGTCAAGAGGGAGGAAGGAAGGAGGGAGAGATGGATGGTCAGATAGGAGTGACGGAGGGGAAGGAAACGTGATGGAATAGGAACGGAGGTAGATATAGAGGGGGGTCTAGGATAGTGATGGAGGATGGAGGAAAAGGAGTAGGAGGAGATAAGAGAAGGAGGAAGAGATAGAGAATGAGGAGAACAAGAGTAGATGGAGAAGAGCAGTGGGTGGTGGGGTAAGGTGTTGATGGAGGCACACCACGCGTCTTGTTATTCGCCAGGTCATTAAAAGTAGAGCCAATATGTCATCACTATTCTGTTGTTAAGTCACAAACACACAAACACCTCCGCCTTGCATCTCAATGTCTGTACTGTGTGTTAGATTGTAAACACCTGAGGAGTGACTGTGGGACCTTAACCCCTTGGAGGACGAGGAGGTTTAAATCATCGTCGTCAAAGGGTTAAATCATCGTCGTCAAAGGGTTAAATCATCGTCGTCAAAGGGTTAAATCATCGTCGTCAAAGGGTTAAATCATCGTCGTCAAAGGGTTAAATCATCGTCGTCAAAGGGTTAAATCATCGTCGTCAAGGTCAAGTCATCAATCGTCAAAGTTTAAATCATCCGTCGTCAAAGGTTCGGCCATCGTCGTCAAAGGGAGTTAAACCATCGTCCTCGAAATTCAATCCATCGTCGTCAAAGGTTAAATCATCGTCGTCAAGGTTAAATCATCGTCGTCAAAGGGTTAAACCATCGTCGTCAAAGGGTTAAATCATCGTCGTCAAAAGGTTTTAACCATCCTAGGGGTTGTTCGAACTATCATCCAAGGAGCTTCATCTTAGGTGGTGTTGAAGCTTCATTTAGCGGGGTGTTGAGGCTTCATTATAGGTCGTTAAACTATGTGGTGTCGTTTAGCTCGTTAATAGACTCGTTTATAGCACGTGACGCCGTTTTGTATCGTTTGAAACAAGGGAGGGGGGAGATGGGAGAGAAGGACAGGGGGAGGAGGGGGAGGTAAAGAGAAAAGGGGAATGGTGTAACTCACCTGATAAATACCTTCGTTATCCTGCTCTTCCGCTCGTTAAAAAGGTCGACTAGTTCTTGTTTTGCAGAGGCCAAATTCCTAACTTCTTATCATTACCCCTACCCACCCCATCACCTTACCCTAAAAAAAAAGACATTCCCTTCCCCCACCTTACCTTAAAATCCCTTCCTCCCCTAAAATCCCCCTTTCCTTCCCCCTTACTTAGAACCCTTTACCCCTTCAATTGCTCTACCGTTTACGTGGTTCATAGCGGCGGAGGTGTGTAAGAACGTATAGATATAGTGATTGATAATTACCCCATTACTTTGAAAACACAGGTAAAACACCACAGGTAAAACACCACAGGTAAAACACCACAGGTAAAACACCACAGGTAAAATTCGTATCGATGTTCTGTTTAGTTCCTCTCAAACGCTCACTCACGTCACGCCTTTGAGAATTCAGTGGCTTTAAAATACCGCTTGAAATATAGCCATTTAGCGTATATTAGTAAGCAGTAATCCAGTGTCGTAGATCATCCTGGGGTGAAAAATTA
>NW_024749318.1:435000-510101 GCF_018991925.1 Homarus americanus
ACCTGTCATTAAGGTAACACCAATGTGGATCAGTGTGTCACCATACCAAAACACAGTGGTCCACACCTGTCGTCAGTTAAGCAAAGGTGACGTGACGTGTGTGTGTGTGTGTGTGTGTGTGTGTGTGTGTGTGTGTGTGTGTGTGTCGCTGTAATTTGGTGTGGGAAGCTAACAGAAAGATTGACGGCGGCAGATGGTTAGGTGTCACGTAGGATTGGGTGGTAGGGAAGGCGGGATTTTGTTGTTGTTATTATTATTATTATTGTTATTATTATCTGTTGTTTGTTGTGACACCCGTTTGTATGTATGGTCTTTGTTGTGTTATCTTTCTCTCTTCTATCTCTTTATTGCCTTATCTTTCTCTCTCTCTCCTCCCTATTTATCAGTTTCTCTCGAGTTTTATCTCTTCTCTGCTTCTTCTTTATTTATCTGACACCGGTGTGTTTATTATTCCTTCTCGTTCCCATCTCATTTCTTTCTTAAATATTTGTCTAACCCCATCCCCCCCCCCCAACTACTACAATTACAATTACTACTTTGCTGTCACTCAGAATCAAGTATGACGATCATCCAGCTCTGATACAATGATAAGCGTTATTAAAGATGTCACCTTCGTTCGTGAGTTCTGAGGAGGCGGCAGCGTTTTTCTGACGGGGGCGTTTGTCTGCAGTCGGGCTAATTGCAAAGCATTAACGCCTCGTGTGGTGATCCTCCAAGCGTTATGGTGTGGAGTAATCGCGTCCAGTGTGAGCGGCCGGGGTGAGGTTGTTCGCATACTGAAGTTAAGTGATGAAAGCGGCCGACACCTTTGGTCTAGCCTGAAGTCATTTAATGCTAAAAATCTCTTCATCCGGTGTTGGATGTCCAACCCCTCCGGCTAAATTGCCAGTGGCACACACACTATATGCACACCATAACAACACGTAACAACTCCCACACTTCACATTCTTTAAGATAATTGTAAGACTCTTCCTGTGTCAAGTCAATGGCGGTACAGGACATGTATCTTATTTCCACTTCATAATGATTACTGTGTGTGTGTGTGTGTGTGTGTGTGTGTGTGTTCGGTGATGGCGGATAATTACACGAACGTTGAGGTGTTGTGTGACAGTGTAATAATGGACTAATATTTAGGTTTATTTTCCTGCTTGTCTCCTCCACTATAATTTATTTCCGGTGTGTTATGTGGTGTATGTGGTGTAGGGGTGTAGGTGTGTTATGTGGTGTACAGGGTGTAGGTGTGTTATGTGGTGTACACGGGTGTGTAGGGTGTGGTGTATGTTGGTGTGGGGTGTAGGGGTGTTAGGTGTGTTGCAGGTGTAGGTGTGTTACGGTGTAGGTGTGTTATGTGGTGTACGTGTGTAGGTGTGTTATGTGGTGTGGGTGTAGGTGTGTATGTGGTGTACACGTGTGCTATGTGGTGTACACAGGTGTAGGTGTGTGTTATATGGTGTACAGGGGGTGTAGGTGTGTTGTGTGTTATGGGTGTGTTATGTGTGTTATGTGGTGTACACGTGTGCTGTGGTGTACACGGGTGTGGGTGTGTTATGTGGTGTACAGGGGTGTAGGTGGATTACGGGTGTAGGTGTGTTATGTGGTGTATACGTGTAGGTGTGCTATGTACACGGGTGTAGGTGTGCTATGTGTACGGTGTTATGTGGTGTATGTGTACAAGGGTGTAGGTGTGTTATGTGATGTACACGGGTGTGGTTGTGCTATGTGGTGTGCACGGGTGTTATGTGGTGTACACGTGTGCTATGTGGTGTACAGGTGTGGTGTGTTATGTGGTGTGTGCACAGGTGTAGGTGTGTTATGTGGTGTACACGTGTGCTATGTGGTGTACACGGTGTTATGTGGTGTACATGGGTGTAGGTGTGTGTTGTTGTACTGGTGTTATGTGGTGTACACTGGTGTAAGTGTGTTATGTGGTGTACAGGGGTGTAGGTGTGTTGTGGTGTACACGGGTGTAGGTGTGTTATGTGGTGTTGTAGGTGTGTTATGTGGTACACAGGTGTAGGTGTGTTATGTGGTGTACACGGTGTAGGTGTGTTGTGTGGTGTGTATGTACACAGGGTGTTATATGGTGTACAGTGTTGTGTTATGGGTGTACACGGGTGTTATGTGGTGTGCAGGTGTGTAGGTGTGTTATGTGGTGTACACGGGTGTAGGTGTGCTATGTGGTGTACACGGGTGTGTGTAGTGTGGTGTTATGTTACTGGTGTTATGTGTGCACGTGGTGTGCTATGTGGTGTGTACACGTGCGTATGTGGTGTACACAGGTGTAGGTGTGTTATGTGGTGCACACGTGTGCTATGTGGTGTACACGTGTGTAGGTGTGTTATGTGGTGTACACGGTTGTAGGTGTGCTATGTGGTGTACACGGTTGTAGGTGTACACGGTTGTAGGTGTGTTATGTGGTGTACACGGGTGTGTGTATGTGGTGTACACGTGTGTTATGTGGTGTACACGGGTGTAGGTGTGGTATGTGGTGTACACGGGTGTAGGTGTGCTATGTGGTGTACACGTGTATTATGTGGTGTACACGTGTGTTATGTGGTGTACACGTGTGTTATGTGGTGTACACGGGTGTAGGTGTGTTATGTGGTGTACACGGGTGTAGGTGTGGTATGTGGTGTACACGGGTGTAGGTGTGCTATATGGTGTACACGTGTATTATGTGGTGTACACGTGTGTTATGTGGTGTACACGTGTGTGTGACCATCAGTGACATGGCAGCTGTTTTAATGAGGTTCTAGAAATTAGATATATAGGAACTTTTTGTTATGACCGCAGCTTTAAAACTCGATAGCGGTAACTCGTTTTAGCGGTAACACACGATAGCGGTAACTCGTTTTAGCGGTAACACGCGATAGCGGTAACTCGTTTTAGCGGTAACACACGATAGCGGTAACTCGTTTTAGCGGTAACACACGATAGCGATAACTCGATTTAGCGGTAACACACGATAGCGGTAACTCGTTTTAGCGGTAACTCGTTTTAGTGGTAACACACGATAGCGGTAACTCGTTTAAGCGGTAACACTCGATAGCGCTAACGCACAATAGCGGTAACTCGTTTTAGCGGTAACACATCGATAGCAGTAACACACGATAGCAGTAATGCACGATAACAGTAACACAACGACAGCTGTAACCCTCGATACCGGTAACGCACGATAGCGGTAACTCGTTTTAGCGGTAACACACAATAGCGGTAACACAACGACAGCGGTAACACAACGACAGCGGTAACTCGTTCTAGCGGTGACACACGGTAGCAGCTCGCTGTGTCCGCTGCCTTCCGACCTTACGCAGTCCGTTGCCTCCCTCCTCCCTGCCGCCCACACCGCCCTTTACCGCCCTCCCCGCCCTGCCGCCCATCACCCTGCCGCCCACACCCCACCTGCCGCCCATTACCTTCCCACCCATTACCCTAGAATCACCTTAATGTAAAAGGTAGATCATCGTTTCAAGGACAATATTTTTTAGACCGTTTACAAGTGAGCCAGGTTATTTACTGTGGCTTCTACTGTTGTTGTTATTGAAGTAAATTGGTGATTGTCTGTGTAATTGAAGATGTGGTTTATAGTTGATGGTTTGTGTATTATTATTATTAATATTATTATTATTATTATTATTATTATTATTATTATTATTATTATTATTATCATTTTTATTATTATTATTATTGCTACAGGTATTGTTATTATTATTATTATTATTATTATTATTGTCGTTATCCATATTATCGTTGTTATTATTATCACCACCACTATCATCACTATCATTATCTATCATCATCATCGTCATCACTGTCATCGTCATCACTGTCATCGTCATCACTGTCATCGTCATCACTGTCATCCCGTCGACTGGTGATCAAAGCCTTCCTCATCTACTGTTTTTTCTGTCAGAGTAAACCTAACCTAACCTACCCAATGAGGTTAGATTGGGTTGGAGTTAGGATAGGGTGGGATAGGTTAGAGCAGGTTAGTTAGGGTTGGATTAGGATAGAGGTTAGGTTAGGTTAAGTTAAATTATGTTTTATAAAATACCATAAAATAATATTTTTCTCAAATTAATGGTCGACAATCTCAGCGCCAGGATAATCTGAGCTGAGAGTCACAGCAAAACAATCTCAGCTTCTTAGCTTATTGATGTTGAACGATGAGACACAAGGTTGAGCTGTGTGTGTGTGTGGCGAATTATTTTTTTTAGTCTAAACAATGTAATTAATTTTCTCTAATAGACTCCAGGTGTATAGAGGTTAATTAGTATCAGTAATTACAAGTGAAAGATCTTACCTGTATGTTGTGATGATGATGATGATGAAAATTATATTCTCAAACTTTCGCCGTTGTAAAATATCCTGGAGCTTATAATTTAATTTACACTTTTAATTACGTGTTTTCGTTTACACTCGCATGTCTTTATTTACATTTTTATTGGTTTTATTTTACATTTATTTTCACACTTATCATCACACTATTTTTTCATTTACACGTATTTTACAAGATTTACTTTCCCATAGTTTCTTCATTGCTGTCTCTTTTACACAGGTTTATTTTACACCTTAATTTACACTGTTCTCATTCGTCTTGTCTTCTCTTACCGTTTCCTCTCCCCTCCCTTTTCCTCTCTCCCTTTCCACAGTTCCTCTCCCTCCTTTCCCTCCCTTCCTTTCTTTCCCTCCCTTCCTTTCTTTCCCTCCCTTCCTTTCTTACCCTCCTTTGTCACAGTTCCTCCCCCCTTCCCTCCCCTCCCCTCTCCCCTCCTGAAGATCTCCCCTCGTCCTGATAACACTGGCTGGTGGTAATGATATCACGTTCGTCCTCGACAAACGTGAGGGCTGCGTCTCTCTCTGTTTCTGCCACACGCCCACATCCACACCACGCCCACATAGAGCCCACACCCACACCACTCATCACGCCCACACCACACCCACACCATAACCTCACCTACATTCCCTCCACACATCACGCCAACATCCACACCACGCCCACACCCACACACCACGCCCACATCAACACAAGACTCAAGATTCCACAATAACCAGCACCACAACACCATAATGCACCAAATTAGGATAAAGTACGTCACTATAAGCCACCATACGCTCCACTACACCACAATTCACCACAACATACACCATTAAAGCATTACTCCACCACATTACGCATCTCTTATACGCATTACACTGTAATAACGCCATTACGCACCATAATACGCCACAAATTATAATATTACTCCATAACAATACTTCACTATATCATTCCACGCCGTTAATACCATAGTATATAACATTCCTCCATAATTATACTAAAATACTCCTTTACGCTCAATAATTCGCTATTATTTATGATATCACTCCATATTAAACTATCATACTCCAAGACTATCATACACCATTATTTATTATCATACCACATCTGTATTACATTATACACGCCAATAAACACCATAGTATGTTACATCAATCTATAACAGTATTAGAATATTCCATAATACACCATCATACACCATCATACACCATCATACACCATCATACGCCATCATACGCCATCATACACCATCATACACCATCATACGCCATCATACACCATCATACACCATCATACACCATCATACACCATCATACACCATCATACGCCATCATACACCACTATGTCATACTTCATAACAAGGTAGTACTGCAGTATACACCAATCACCTGAATTTTACGCGTCAGTACTGTAACAAACTCATTATCCACCGCGACACGTCCACCTCACGACACGCGAGAGTGAGTCACTAAGTGTGTTTGAGTACATCATCAGAGTGTGTGTGTGTGTGGTACGAGTCACACACACACACACACACGTAGAGGGGTTCGTATGTATGTATGTATGTATGTATGTATGTATGTATGTATGTATGTATGTATGTATGTCCGTACCAACCAATATTAAATCGAAGTAGAAGCGACAACATGTCTTTATAAATCGTCTCAGGAGAATAGAACTTCTTGCACGACAGACAGACAGGCCACGACAGACAGGCCAAGACAGACAGACAGAGCAGGCCACGACAGACAGAGCAGGCCCGACAGACAGACAGAGCAGGCCCGACAGAGGCCAAGACAGACAGACAGGCCACGACAGACAGACAGGCCGACAGACAGGCCAAGACAGACAGACCCAGGCCACGACAGACAGGCCAAGACAGACAGACGGGACGAACAGGCCAAGACAGACAACAGGCCACGACAGACAGACAGACAGACAGACAGGCCAAGACAGACAGACAGCGACGAACCCGAACCAGGCCACGACAGACAGACCAGGCCAGACCAGACAGACCAGGCCGACAGACGGAGCCAGGCCACGACAGACAGACAGACCAGGCCGACAGACAGACAGACCAGGCCACGACAGACACAGACAGACAGACAGACCAGGCCACGACAGACAGACAGACAGACAGACAGAGCAGGCCAGGCCACGACACAACAATACTCAAGCTCTTTTAACGCGACAATAATTCACAGGTCGTCCAGGTACACAACACGACAAAAACACGCAGTACTTACACTTCATCTTGAACGACGATGCAACATGATACACCAAGGCTTGTCGTTTAGACTTGGTAGTATGTATAGGAACTAAATTATACTTCAGCATCTGTCTTCACCCCTTGACGACGACACAACACGACTCAACACACTACATCACACTTAAGTCGTCCTATATTCTGGAACACAACACCAACATACTGAATCATAAGTGTGTGTGTTTGTGTGTGTGTGTGTGTGTGTGTGTGTGTGTGTGTGTGTGTGTGTGTCCTGGTAAACGACACCATAACATCGTCAAACACGTCATACTTATCATACTGCTGACCTCGGCTATAGTGTGATACAGCAGTGTTGGCAGGTCTCTCTCTCTCTCTCTCTCTCTCTCTCTCTAAGGTCGTTCTCTCCCTGGGCATAAAATTTTTGATGGGTCTCTTTACTTTAAAATCTACTCCCTCGCTGTAGTTCCCTCCCTCTCAGTGCCTTACCCTCTCGCCTTCTCCCTTTCCTCTCTCCTTTGTTCTCCCTCACCTTTGTCCTCCCTTAGCTCTGTCCTCCATCATCTTCTGTCTCCCTTCCTCCCTCACCTTCCTACCATCACACCACTTTCCTCCCTCACTTCCTTCCTCCCTTACCTCCTTCGTCCCTCATCTCCTCCCTCACCTCCCTCCCTTCCTCACCTCTTAAACCTCTCACTTCACTCCTCCCTCACCTCACCTGCCTCACACTCCCTCATACTCTCGGTGGCCGTAGTATGGCTCTGAAGCGACCCTGGTAAAAGCTGTCATACTACTTCCAGTGTGTGTGTGAGAGCCTCTACTAGCCTACCCCCCCCCCTAGCCTCGACAACTGCCAGTGTAATATTGTGATGGTGTCGGAATTTTGTCCACAACAGACCAGCCTGTACAGGAGTTTCCACACTTACACCTTCTCCTTCTTCTTCTTCCTCCTCCTGCTTCTTCTTCTTCTTCTTCTTCTTCTTCTTCTATCTTCTTCTCATTCCTTCTTCCTCCTTCCTTCTTCTTCCTCCTTCCTCCTTCCTTCTTCTTCCTCCTTCCTCCTCCACTTCCTTCTTCCTCTTTCTTCTTCTTCCTCTTTCTTCTTCCTCTTCCTTCTTCCTTTTTCTTCTTCTTCCTCTTCTTCTCCCTCCTCCTTCTTCTTCCTTCATCCTCCTCTTCCTTCTTCCTCCTATTCCTCCTTCCTCCCCTTCGTTTAGAATAGTGCCTCGTTTTACACTCTCCCCCCAATAAGAACAGTGCCACACTCTCCCCCCCCCAAGCTGGATCGGTGCCTCCCCCCAATGTCACAACAGCTGGGCGGTAACAGCTTCACGCTCTCTGACAACAGCTCGTAAACAACCCTGTGATAGTTTCATAACAACCTGACAACAACTTTACAACCTTCTGGTATTATCTTACAAAATCCTCTGGTATGATGACCCCTTCAGTCCATCAGAACAGCCCCTTCAGCCCATCAGAACAGCCCCTTCAGTCCATCAGAACAGCCCCTTCAGCCCATCAGAACAGCCCCTTCAGCCCATCAGAACAGCCCCTTCAGCCCATCAGAACAGCCCCTTCAGCCCATCAGAACAGCCCCTTCAGCCCATCAGAACAGCCCTTCAGTCCATCACAACAGCCCTTCAGTCCATCACAGCAGCCTTCAAGTCCATCACAACAGCCCCTTCAGCCCATCAGAACAGCCCCCTTCAGCCCATCAGAACAGTCCCTTCAGCCCATCAGAACAGTCCCTTCGGCCATTTTAAAATCCTCTCTCGAGTCCTTTTTAATATTCCTGAAGCAAAATCGCAAAAGCCTTCAAAAGTCTTCAAAAGCCTTCCTCTTGGCCCCCAGTAACACCTCCAGCAGTCCGAGCAAAGCCTCTCTGCCAGCCATCAGCACCCCTTCAATAGCACCTTCAACAACATCGATCATAGCTCCTCCAACACCTCCTTAATAGCTCCTCCAACACCTCCTTTATAGCTCCTCCAACACCTCTTTAATACCTCCTCCAACACCACCTTAATATCTCCTCCAACACCACCTTCAATAGCTCCTCCAACAACATCGATTATAGCTCCTCCAACACCACCCTAATAGCTCCTCCAACACACCATCAGGATCTCCTCCAACAAAACCTTCAATAGCTCCTCCAACACCGCCTTAATAGCTCCTGCACCCCCCGTCCTCAACAGCCACTGGACCAGCCGGCAACAGCGTCGTGATCCAAAGGTTATGAAGACTGATCGAGCGACAATCCCGGGGTTTACAGGTTCTGCTGCCCACATGATCCCTAGCGCTCTCTCTCTCTCTCTCTCTCTTTAATATCCTCCATCCACCTCCTATCCTATCCTCTTACTTACAATCCATCTCCTAACCACCTGCCTAATCCCTCATCCCTCTCCTTCTACCTCCCTCCCTACCTCTCCCTCCCTCCCTCTATCTCCTAGCCTAAACCCTCACCCGTCAACCTCTTCCCTCCCACCTCTCCTCTATCTATTCTCTTGCTACTATCCACCACCTCCTATCCTCCTCTCTCACCCTCCTCCCACGTCTATTATCTCTCCCTGTCTCTCCTCCTTCTACCAGACAGACAGACAGAGAATAATTTATTTTACTCGTTAATTATTTTTTGTACACTTAATTGAAGTATTTTCTGGCATTTAAAGCGATGTGAGGCCATGGAGAGAGAGAGAGAGAGAGAGAGAGTCTGTCTGTCTGTCTGTCTGTCTGTCTGTGTGTGTGTGTGTGTGTGTGTGTAATTTATTGTTATTTATGGATTAAGGAAACGTAATAGTGCAGTGGAGCTTGGCTGTACGTCACTCGCTCTCGCTCACTTAAAGCTGACGTCCCTAGCTGCCTGACCGCCTGCCTGCCTGCCTGACTCGTACCATCTTCCACCATATATCTCCATCATATTCCACCAGCTTTACCATCTTTAAACTATCTGTAATTAGCTTATGACTTCACTATATGGCTGTTTTCCTCACCACCTACAACGTATCACCACCTATCATCACCTGCCACCACTACCACCTATCACTACCACCACCACCTGCCACCATCATCTGCACTACTTTTTTCCACTACCTCGTCACCACCACCATCACCACGTATCACCATCACCACGTATCACCATCACCACACCATCACCATCATCACTGATAAAGGATATGGGGATAACAGATGGGGAAGAAGGAAGAGGCGAAGGAGAGAAGAGGCGAGGAAAGAGAGAAGGGGGAGAGGATAGGGGGAACTGAGAGAAGGAAGAGGTGAGGGGAGGGAACAGATGAGAGGTGAGCTGAGAGGTGAGGGGAGAGCTGAGAGGTGAGGGGAGAGCTGAGAGGTGAGGGGAGAGCTGAGAGGTGAGGGGAGAGGTGGTGGGAGAGAGGGGAAACAGGGCGGCCATCTTAGTATGCCAGGCAGGTCGAGCAAGCCGCCGTGTATCTCACATTAGTTCCTCTATGTTTCATTCTCGCTCACAGGCGGGCGTGTGTTCCTGCCAGCCACGCCCGCAGGCACACTCACACACCAAGACGCCCACACCCATACAAACGAACACACACGCCCACGCTCGCTCTACACACAAAAAATAGACGCCCATATCCATACACCCTCTCACGCCTGTACACACTCCCACATCCATACACACGCAAATCCACACAAACACACATATCCAGACACACACACACACACACACACACACACACACACACACACACTTACAATATTATCTCCAAAAATCAAATAATTTCAGTAAGACTTCCCGCCTCAGGTGACGACGAAGGAGAGTAAATAATAATGAATTAATTGGTCAGTAAAAAACGGAAGGAAAATAACTGATGGCCAGAAATAACAAGTGAGTGATAAAGTGTTTAAGAGGAAGCACATTCCTGACCTCCACTCAAGCGGCAAGTCCTGGAAGTGCACTCAACCAAGCTCAAGTGGAGGCTCACGCTCAAGGGCCTCTTGGATCATTGAATGTGGTGGTGGTGAAGGTGGTGGTGGTGGTGGTGATAGTGGTGTCTCCTCCATGGCCTTACGTACCATTACACACACACCCCCCACACACACACACCACCCCACACACACCCACACCACCCCACACCCAAACACCACAGACACCTACTCCCACCCCACACGCCTACACACACACACACAGGCCCAGGAGTCATCGTGTATGCGTGCTGGTGTCTCGCTTTCCAAATTAACAGTCGGCTTCTCCCCGTATGTTTGGGGTCTAAGCAAACCTCTGATGATTTTAATTAAACTGGAAAAATGACGTTGTTGAGAGTCACCCGTGTAAGGCTGGTGGTAATGGCTGACCCTGTGCCTCTACCACACCACTGATACTTAATTGTTTTTACTTGTCTTTGAGTAGTTGTGGTAGTGTGGGGTGGTTGGTTGGTTGGTTGTTAGGGGTGGTGGTTGTGTTTGTTAGGTAGGTGGTGGTGGGTGTTGTGGGTGGAGGTGGTTGGTCGTGGTTGGTTGGTTTAGGAGGTGGTAGGGGGTGGTAATTACGTCTCTACCACACTAGGGATATTTAATTGCTTTTATTTGTCTTAAAACTTAGTAGTGGTGGTGGTAGTAGTAGTAGTGGTGGTAGTAGTAGTAGTAGTGGTAGTAGTGTCAGTAAGAGTTGATGGTTGCAGTAGTTTAGTTTGTGAGATAGTAGTGGTGATTGATGGGTGTGGTTACGAGAGGTGGTTGTAGTGGTGGTTAGCAGATAGTTGTAGTGGTGGTTGTTGATTGGTTGTAGTGGTTAGTGATTGGAGTGGAGGCGAACCCTATCTATGAAATCTGGTCGATAGATAGATAGACAAATTAGACAGATAGATAGATAGACAGACAGATAGATAGATCAATAGATAGACAGACAGATAGATAGATAGATAGATAGATAGATAGATAGATAGATAGATAGACGCGACCTTCTCTTTCTACCCATTTGTAAACAGTGTTACATCCTCTCCAGTTTACTTCTTCCCCAGCTTACGTCTTCCCCAGCTTACATCCTCCCCAGCTTACGTCTTCCCCAGCTTACGTGTTCCCCAGTTTACGTCTTCCCCAGTTTACGTCTTCCCCAGCTTACGTCCTCCCCAGCTTACGTCTACCCGATTTACGTCACCCAGCACATGTAAACCCAGGACTAGGGGGTGGGTGGTGGGTTGTGGGGTGGGTGGTGGGTTGTGGGGTGGGGGGGTCATTCCTCCAGACGGCACCAGGGGCTTTTTTCATTATTCTCTTTATTGCTCACGGGCGTGGTAATGGCAGTGGGCTGAGGGCGTTACATTTACCCGTTAATCTCTTCAATAACGCCAGCCATTTTAATTAAGAGTTTAAAATGGCTGCTGAACTATGCATATCATTAGTCAAGTCTCCGTGCCACATACACGCATACACACACTTGTACAAACACGTATGCAAGTACATACATACATACACCCATACAGACACATACACATACAAGTACATACATACATACACATTACACACACACACACACACACACACACACACACACACACACACAAAGGAAAATAATTATTGGGTTTTTTCTGTTTATTTTTGATCGATTTTTGTGAATATTTTTGCCGTTTTTGTATTATTCTTTAGTTTTGTGATTCATTATTGTTTTTGTTATTTTATTTGTCCGATTTTTCTTATTTTATTCTATGTTTTGTTCTTGTTTTATTTATTGCCCGTCTTGGCTCATTTTTCCCGAGATGTTTTATTGAGATATGATTTTTTTTTATTACATTGTCTTCTCAAGTGAAATAATTTTATACAATTATATTTTTTTTTTTACTTCCTAGTGACCATAAATATAATTCCCTTAATAAATCATTATTTTTTCCTTCCGTGGGAAATAAATGTAACTGTTTTATCTTCCTTGTGGGTCATGAATAAAAAAAAATATTTATTTGTCAACCTGAAGAGAATAAATTAATTTTTTCACCCATTTTTTTTTTCATTCTTGTGGAAATAATTTGTTTAATAATTTTTGTTTTGTCACAGGATATTTTTTGTTTAGGCTTCCATGGGGGTCTATTTTTTATAGGGGGTGGGGGAGGGGGTAGGGGAGGGGGGTGTGGGGGAGTGTTTTAGAGGGTGATAATGATTTTGCAGGTTATCAGGGTCACTTCTTTTTACCAAGTGATTTTCAAAGGAAGTTGATGATTGTGCAGAATGTGTTCACCATCACTACCACCACCTTTACCACTATCACCAGCTAGTCACTATCATTTACTACCGCCACACCCACCACCTACTACCACATCCACCACCTACGGTACTATCTATCTATCTATCTATCTACCACCACCACCACCACCACCACCACCACCTACCACTATCCATCACCATGGCCTACCACCGCCACCTACCACTATCCATGACCTACCACCACCACCTACCACTATCCATCACCATGACCTGCCACCATGACCTCCCACCACTTGATGAAAAGGGTAGGAAAGATAAGCACCCTATCCTATCCTACCCTACCCTACCCTACCCTATCCTACCCTACCCTACCCTACCATACCTACCCCTACCATACTACCCTACCCTACCCTACCCTATGTTTCTCACCGATAATCTAACCTTCCCTAACCTAACCTCTGGTGCTGGGTGGAGGCTGGACGGGTGTCTCGCTGTGTCTTGGTTGAGTAGGCACAAGGGAGGTGATCAGAGCTCGGCCCAACTTCCTGTGTTGCGCTACACCTGCCCAGAGTCACACAGTCATCGGATACCGTCGGGGAGGGTAGAAAAGTTATCGGATGCCGTCGGGGAGGGTAGAAAAGTTATCGGATACCGTCGGGGAGGGTAGAAAAGTTATCGGATGCCGTCGGGGAGGGTAGAAAAGTTATCGGATGCTGTCGGGGAGGGTAGAAAAGTTATCGGATACCGTCGGAGAGGGTAGAAAAGTTATCGGGTACCGTCGGGGAGAGTAGAAAAGTTATCGGATACCGTCGGGTGACAAGAACTTATCGGATTTAGTAGAAGAATTGTTGAATAAAAAAAGGTTTCATAGATTTGTCAGGTATCGTCGGAGAATCGTTGGTTATCGTCATGTGATGTCCCCCAGAGTCATCGTACAATTATTGTTTTATCGTCAGGAAGAGGTTCGGGTATTGTAGATAAATGGAGGGACGGGGAGGGGGGTCAGGAACACGGTGGGTATCGTAGTTGATGATAATACTGTGGCTATCGTATAGTTGATAATTGGATATTGCCCAAGGAAAAAAAAATACATTCAATATCATCGAGACCGTCATCTATCGTACCTACAGTCATCACTACGATAGGTCCTCCTCTCCTACCACGATACTTTGCCACGCCCAATTACCCATAATAAAAGCGAAAGAAAATGTGACTCAGGCCAAATAATATTATCATGGGAATGGTTGAATTATTGTCCAAATGAAGGCAAGAGTGACGACTTCTTTCTTAATTATGGGGTAATTATCTTAATGAAGGCGAGACCCACCGTGTATCACTTGTTCCCGTCCACCTCCGCGCGGCTAATTAGTTCCTCGCTACCTGGTGGTGGTCACTGCGGTGTAGGGAGGCTCTCTCTCTCTCTCTCTCTCTCTCTCTGACACATGAACTGACTCGCTAAACAGGTCGTAATGTTGTGTACCTGATATCATAGACATGTTACCGTTATGCAGTGTGTGTGTGTGTGTTAACTTCACCCTAACACCCAGGTTAACCAAGAGTATGTTAACCCCTTGAGTACCATCATTTAACGCCATTGAAACAATTATTAAACCCCTTGAGTACGGTGTTTTAAGCCTTAGTATTCAAGGGGTTAAATCATCGTACTCAAAGTATTAAAACATCGTACTCAAAGGGTTAAATCATCGTACTCAAGGGTTAAGCCATTATTTATAGTACTCGTTGCTTCCTCGGCTGACCTGTTTATTAGTGCCTGAGGTAACGTGTGATTAGCGCAGACGACGACAGAGGTGAGTATACGGTGGCACTGGTATGGGGCACTGGTGGGCGTATGGTGGCATACTAGTGGGCGTATGGTGGCACTTATGTTGGTACTGGTGGGCGTATGGTGGCACTAGTGGGCGTATCGGTGGCGGTGGGCGGGTGGCATAGTGGGCGTATGGTGGCTGGTGGGCTATGGTGGCACTGGTGTGGGCGTATGGTGGCACTGGTGGCTGACGTATGGTGGCACTAGTGGGCGTAATTGGCGGCACTGTTGGGCGTATGGTACACTGTGGGGCGTATGGTGGCACTAGTGCACTGGTGGGCGTATGGTGGCACTGGTGGGCCTATGGTGGCACTGGTGGGGCGTATGGTGGCACTGGTGGCGTATGGTGGCACTGGTGGGCGTATGGTGGCACTGGTGGGCGGCCATGGGCACTGGTGGGCGTATGGTGGCACTAGTGGGCGTATTATGGTGGCACTGGTGGGCGTATGGTGGCACTGGTGGGCGTATTGTGGCAGTGGGCGTATGGCTGGCTATAAGGTGCACTGGTGGGCGTGTTGTGGCGAGCGCGTGGTAGCGCTGGTGGGTGTAGGGTGGCACTGATGCGATGGGTGTATGGTAGACTGGTGGCATATATACATCCTACGTCTTAAGCTATCCTATCCACACACACACACACACTCACACACACACACACACACACACACACACACACACACACACACACATCCTAGCTTCTTAATGAGAAACAATTAATTATGCCGGAAAACTGCCTTGTTAGCGCCTCCCAAAAGTTTGCTGTTAGCGGCGCTGAAAAAGTTTTATTGGGTAGTGGTGGTAATACTGACGGGGGGCTGCTGCTGTTGTTAGGGGAGGTTGTTTGGGGGGTTGTTTTGAGGGCTGTTTGAGGGTTGTTTGAGGGTTTATTTATTATTATTATTATTATTATTATTATTATTATTATTATTATTATTATTATTATTATTATATAAAAAGAGATTCAACATTAATATTTGTGTTGGCAATAAACGCTATATTCTGTTCAAGTATTTCCTGATAGCTGTGTGGGTGGGCATGAGTGTTACCTGTCTCATGTCTGTCTGTCCGTCCGTAATCAATGGACAGGTGTGGACAGGTGTTTTAATTGACTTGGAAGGAAATATTAAACAGGAGTGTCTCAGTTCAGGTGTTTGAGAATTTTTATTGAACGTTTATTATGTTATTGTTAAGAGGTGATACATATGTGTTAGAGGTGATACGCATGTGTTAAGATACTACATATGTGTTGAGAGGATGACTAAACTTCAACAATAGAACCATCTGTTACCTGAGTGTTACACCGTATGAGCTATTAAACACCTGTGTATCAAAAGAAATTAAACATGTGTTATAACCTGAGCTGAAGATACATATCCATCATGTGTTATAAATATGTGTTACAACTTACTTACGATTATAAGGTGTTAAATATGTGTTGTACTTACCTAGATGTGTGCCACAGGTGTTGAAAAGGGGAACAAGTAAGTGTAAGTCATGTGTTGCATACTATACATATGTGTCAAAGATGTTAAGCCTTTAATATGTGTTATTTTGAAGAGAGACAACATTATGTATGTGTTAGGTATGTGTTATGTGTATGCTAGAGGAGGTTAGACAGGTGATACGCAGGTGTAGGGCTCACAGAGGTGTTATACATGTGTTAGAGCAGTAGGTAGGGGGCATTGGAGGTGATAAACATGTGTTGCAGGTGTGACATGGGAATCATACAGGTGTTAGACACAGGTGATTAAGGTGTACTAGGAGATAGGTAAGGGGATTACACACACACACACACACACACACACATATACACACAGCTGTTAGGAGTGTCAGAATAACAGACAGGTGTGCCTAAGGGAGGGAGTACCATAGACAGGTGTGTTAGACAGGTGTGTTAGCTCGTACAGACCATCGACTCACAACTATTTCTCACTTCCAGCTTCGCGCCCGACCAACAATGGCGACAAATGCCTGATGGAAGGTAGGCACCCAGCCCCTATGTGTCTTGCTAATCCGTGTTAACTAACCCCTGGCTAATCCGTCTTAACTAATCCCTTTGCTAATCTGTGTTAACTAATCCCTGGCTAACCCGTTTTAACTAATCCCTTTGCTAATCTGTGTTAATTAATCCCTTTGCTAATCCATGTTGACTAATCCCTGGCTAATTCGTGTTAACTAATCCCTGGCTAATCCGTCTTAACTAATCCTCTTGCTAATCCGTGTTAACTAATCCCTTTTTAATGTGTTAACTAATTCCTTTCTAGTATATGATAACTAATCTCCTGCTAATCCGTGTTAACTAGTTCTAAGTTATTCTTTGTTGATGTATGCTAACCCGTGTTAACTAATCCCTCATTAATCCGTGTTATAACTTATACCCAGCTAATCCTTCTTTACTAGTCCTAACTAATCCGTGTAAAATCCCCGTAGATCTATCTTAACTAATCCCGTGTCAACTGTACCAGGTAATCCTTAGTATGTTAAATTAACCTCTTAATCTAACCCATCAGTAATCCCTAATCCCTCATTGCCCTTCGATTGGTTTTCTCTGTAACCTTGTCTTCACCCAATCTTTAACCACACGTATTACTGTTAATCCAAGGCTTTGTATTGGCCAATCTGTCTTGAAATATATATAAAATTTCCAATCAGTTATTAGTTACTTTGATAATTACTTAGAAACACATT
Source organism: Homarus americanus (assembly GCF_018991925.1). Classification (NCBI taxonomy): domain Eukaryota; kingdom Metazoa; phylum Arthropoda; class Malacostraca; order Decapoda; family Nephropidae; genus Homarus; species Homarus americanus. The sequence goes on from NW_024749318.1 coordinate 452,218, forward strand.
TTAAACAGAGGTTCCAGTTTTTCCCTAAAATTATCGTTCGTTTCGGTAATTTATCGTAAGTTAATACCTAATTATTTACAGTAATATGAACGAAATATTAAAGAATAAACAATCTTAAAGAAAATACTCTATTTAGTGTTTAGATAAAGTGTGGTTTACTTTTGATTATATTGAATTATAGTGGAGTTAAAATATTTCCAAATGACTCTTACGTATTAATGTTTTCGGAAATATTTTGGTTAATATAATACAAATGACGAGAGGATTTTTTTTTTTACTTTTTATTATTATTATTATTATTATTTTATAGTCAGTTCCACATCCCGTTTTCAATATCGATAAAATAACTACGATGGTAAACTATTTTATTATTTTGTGTGTGTGTGTGTGTGTGTGTGTGTGTGTGTGTGTGTGTGTGTGTGTGTGTGTGTGTGTGTGTGTTGCGTCGTTCTCCCAGACACTTATTTATTTTTATTTTTTAATCATTTTGTGTGTGTTGTGTGAAGTGGTGGGCGTGACCCTATCATCTGGGAACTGGTCACGTGTGTGTGTGTGTGTGTGTGTGTGTGTGTGTGTGTATGACGTTTGTGTGTATGTGTTCCATCTGTGTGTTTGTTGTATGTATGTATGCCTATGTGTGTGTGTGTATGTGTTTGTATTTTCTGTGTATGTATGTAATATGTGTGTATCCATGGCTTTCTTCGTGTGTGTGTGTGTGTGTGTGTCGTGACGGTGGACGGTTCCAGGTGTCATATGCGGTTACCCCGACACAAGGACAACCGCACCAAGCGTCAGTGTCGTGGGTAGAGCACTTGTCACTCTCATCATGGCGGCCGGAAGTTGAATCGAACCCTTTCATATTAAAGGAAATGGTTCTGTGTGTGTGTGTGTGGCAATTTATTCCCTATAAAAAAATATGACCATTTTCCTCCAATTATTAAAAAGTGAAGCCATTTTATCCCCGTATATTGAATAAGTAAGGCCATTTATCACTTATAAATTAGGATAACAAGGTCATTTTCCTCTATATATATATAATTAAACTATTAAATAACTCACTAAATAAAAATAATATTTACCTCATCGTCGTCATTAATTATTTACAATATTTCACAATTTATTTACAAGACCTTGATAACTTTTAACTTTAACTGATAAGATTCTGTTGTTAAATTTATCAAGGTGTCGGGAGCTAACTTACCTGCTAACTTACCTGCTAACTTTTAAAGCTATATGTAAGAGCTAACTTTACCAGCTAACACGGTGTAGCTTTTTGTGTCTGTTGTTGTTGTAGTTGTTGTTGTTGTTGTTGTTGTTGTTGTTGTTGTTGTTGTTGTTTACATTGCTTGTGTATCTTTGTGCTTGTGTAATTGTTGTGAGTTAATCAGGTGTTGTTGTTGTTGTTTCATAGCTAATCTTGTTGTTATTGTAGTTATTGATCAGTTGAAGTTTTGTATGTATGTATGTATGTATGTATGTATGTATGTATGTATGTATGTATGTATGTATGTAACTGCTCTACTAACTAATCACCAACACATCATAAAGGTAACTAAATGAGCCTGGTAGTTAGAGAGTACTACTGTTATGTCACATCTCCTTTAAAAAACAGTACAGTAATAATAATGGTCGTTTGTCGTGCATGAAAACTGATGCAATTTAATCCTGCTTTACCTGTGATGACGAGAAGATTAATTACAGGTGTGTGTTGTATTAACATTTTCCTTCACTAATTGTCTAATCCAATTTGTTATTTTTTTCCATTTGTTTGCTGGAGGTTGGTATCCCATAGTGACCTGTAGATGACCTGTAGAATGTGATCTGTAGTGTAGATGTGCCCTATGGGCGTGACCTTTACATGTGGCTTGGCAGTTCTCACCTGTACACGTGACCTTTTCAACATGCCATAAAAACATGACTAATAACCATGAACTTTAACTACCTCGTTAACCTGTAAACATGACCTTCAGATGCGAGTCGAGGTCCATACGCGTGAGCCATAGATAATTTACCTGTATATATCCCCTCCCCCCCCACCTTTGATACCTGTAGGTGCCCCCCCCCCCCATGTTACCTGTAGAGTATGACCTTTGACCTGACCTGCAACACTCCCTCAAAAAACACCAGGGTTCTAAGAGATCAGTGATCTTCCCCCTCATCTCTCCTTACACACCTCCCCCCTCAACTCCCCCCACCTCCCCCTACCTCCCCCCACCTCTCCCTACCTCCCCCTACCCCTCTCCTCCTCCCCGATGCTCGTCATGTACACCCATAAATATGTTGAGTTTGCATACATATATACATGTAATTCCTACAAGCATCCAGGTATGACTTACACTCGTGTCGACAGTGTGTGATCTGCGTTACGTGGTTGAGATACCTGACCACCTCACCCTCCAGGTTCTAGACTCGTACTTCGTGTGTGTGGGAGGGGGACTCATTAACACCTGGGGGGACTTTATCCTACTTGGGGACTTAAACCTAGGGGACTCATTAATACCTGAGGGAAATCTACCTAGGGAACTTTAACTAACACCTTTGAGGGACTTTACCCTACTGGGGATTTATACCTAGTGGGACTCATTAACACCTGGGTGACTCGTTAACACCTGAGGGACTTTCATTAGTACCTGGGGGAACTTATACCTAGGGGGACTCATTAACACCTGGGGACTTTGCTGGGTCGTCCATTAATCTCTTGGGGACTTTGATCAAGGGTGACTATCAACCTTCTGGGGACTTAGTGGCCATTTTTGTTCTCTGCTGGGACTTTAATGCTTGTTGTTATTGTTTTTATTATTTTTTATTGTTATTGTTAGTTAGGTAAGTGTTGTTGTTTTGTTAGTTTTATTGTTATTGTTGGTGGTCGTGTTGTTGTAGTAAATATCTGTAGTGTTATATATATATACTGTAGTCGTTGTTTATTGAAAAAAAAAACTAATCGCATGTTAGTTTTATAGTTAATGTATTAAACACAAGTACACAGTGGACGTGTAGGTTGGTAAACACGTTGACGCAAACTATTATTGTGTGTGTGTGTGTGTGTGTGTTGTTTTGTCACAGATGCAGGTGTGTATGTTCATTAATTTATACATACATACATACATACATACATACATACATACATACACTAAACCTATTCACCAGGCAGATTTTATCGTTTGCTGCTGTATTAATAACGTGTGTGTGTGTGTGTGTGTGTGTGTGTGTGTGTGTGTGTGTGTGTGTGTGTGTGTGTGTGTGTGTGTGTGTGTGTGTGTGTGTGTGTGTGTGTGTGTGTGTGTGTGTGTGTGTGTGTGTGTGTGTGTGTGTGTGTGTGTGTGTGTGTGTGTGTGTGACCAACACCTGATATCGTGCAGTGTTATATGATGTAATTTGTAGAATATTGTTGAATGGGGAGGCGGGGGGGTAGAGAATCCAGGTGATCCTACGCTCCCACCTGAGGTTCCTGCAATACTGTTAGCGCCCTTTCATTTACCGTCTCCCCAATTCACTAGTCATGATTTTATCCATGGACGCTGAGGACTCCTGGCCCAGCTGCGTCAGTAGACTGGCTGGAAGGTGACTGGTAACTGGTTGGAAGGTGACTGGCTTGACACTGACTGGCTGGGAGGTGGCTTGTGGCTGGCTGGAGAGAGTGGCGTAAGAAGTGACCTTGAGGTAGAAGTTGGTACTAAAAATAAAACACAAACACATCAACCAAGATAACGTGGACGAGTTTTCCTGTATATTTCGAACCTTTGTGTCTATTTAAAGCTTCATGTATTTTATCGAAGCTGTTTGTGTATTTGTAGTTGGAAGCTTCAATTGTGTCTATTTCGAAACCTTTTCACCGCAAAGTAGAGCGAGATCTTTGCTGTAAAGTCCTCGTGTGTGTGTGTTTGCGGTTCCAAGCTTCTCATGTTGACAGTTCACATAGGCATCCGGTCACCTACCTACTGAAGGAAATTCTTGAAATAAAAACATATTATATTATATTCAAGTTTCATCCATTTACAAAAGTCTCAAGAAGCTCGAACATGATATAGTCACTCTGGCCTGTCGTGTCATCTCCCGACGTCGTCAGATCATTATGACTTTTTCTATGACTTTCGATCGAGTTTTATTTTTTTAAGTGTAGATATTCTGAGGGAAACAATGAACGAAAGGTAACGAAAATTGTGATCTTCTGAGGAGGAGGAGGAAGAGGAGGAAGAGCAGCAGGAGGAGGAGGAGGAGGAGGAGGAGGAGGAGGAGGAGGAGCCATTGTCCGCGTCACCGATCAAATGTCATTTTTCCCACAACAGTTTTAAGGTTTGCTGTAAGTCAATTTTCGTCCAGGTAGAAGTTTGGTTACCTTGATTAAATTTTCCAAGAACACAGAGAGAGTAGGGGAGGAGGTGGGGGTTAGGAGGGGGTATTAGGGGAGGGGGGAGGGTAAGGGTGAAAGAAGGGGAGGAATAGGGATGGGATGAAGGGGATAGAGAATGGAGGTACATAGTGGGTAGAGACGGGGAAAGGAGAGGAGGAAGAGGATGGTAGGTGTTAAAGGGAAGGGAGGGTAGGTAAAGAAGAAGGATTACGGGGGATAGAAGAAGGAATAGAGGGAGGAAGGGATAGGATTAAGGAGGATGGTGTAGGGGATAGGAGGAAGACCGCAAGGATGTATCGCCAACAGCTGTTTCTCTATAGACAAGGGTAGGTTAGGTGGGATGGATTGGCTTTGGGTAGGTTAGGTTGGACTGGAATTAAGAAAGAGAGGATAGAGAGACAGACAGACAGACAGACAGACAGACAGACAATAACCTTACTTGACCCAGCTCGACCAATACCAACAGCCGAGTCATTGTTTATATTGTTCCATTGATCTTGTGGCTATAATGGTGAAAGTTAGTTAATTGGGGTGACCGTTAAACGTGTACTAATTAATTGGCTAACAGGTATACTTGTTAATTGGGTAACATTCTGAAGAGGAAGAGGAAGGGGTAATGAGAAAGAGGAAGAACACTAGAGAAAAAAGAAGAAGAAGAAGAAGGAAGGACAAAAAGAAGAGGAGCAAGAAGAAGAAAAGAGCAGATCAGGAAGAGGAAGGTCAATAAAGATCCAAGAAGACAAGGAAGAATAATAGTAGGAGGAGGAGCAGAAGAAGAGGAGGAGGAGGAGCAGAAGCACAACAACAACAAAAAATATATATAAAATGTTGAAGGTATATTGTGGTGGCGGCTCACAATTAGCCACCTATTCAAGGGCCGGGGAGCTAATTGTTTCACCGTTCGTGGAGCCTTTCTTCACGGAGCCTCCAACGGGTCCCTTTGATGCCCTACCACCACCTACCACTATCACCTACCACTATCACCACCACCTACCACTATCACCACCACCTACCACTATCACCACCACCTGCTATCACCGTCACCTACCACCACCAGCATTACCTACCAACCAACCAACCTACCAACACCACCTACCACCACTTACCAATATTACCTACCACTATCACCACCACCTACCAATATTACCTACCACTATCACCACCTACCACCACCACCTACCACTATCACCACCACCTACCTACTACCACCATCTACCACCTACCACCACCGCCACCTACCACCACCACCTACCACCTACCACTACCGCCACCTACCACCACCACCACCACCTACCAACCTACCAACACTACCACCACCACCATTAATCTTGTTATGAAAATGATGAGAAAGAGAAGGTGAAAGGGAATCGATGCCCCGTTCTCCCGATGACTCCACGAGCCTACGACACCCTCTAGCCGCAGGTGTAATGTAGTCTAGATTGATTTTGCGTAATTACAGGTATAATTTAGGGTTACTTAAGGTAGGTAGTTTCAACATCTTGCAAACTTTCTCGTGGGTATCTGAGGTGCTTTATGGGTTCAGGAAAGTATATCGAGTTACTTTCTTTTTACAAGTTTTCCAAGATGTGTTGCTTAAAAGTATATATATAAACTTTCCCATTAAGTAAAAAGTAGATTCGTTGGTTAATTCTCTCTCTCTCTCTCTCTCTCTCTACCTCTTTATCTTCCTCCTCCTCTCTCTTCCCTCCATCCATCCATCCTCCTCCCGCGTTTCCTTCCCTTCTCTCTATTCCTCATCATTCCCTCTCTTCTCCTCCCTTCCCTCACCCTCCACCTCTCTTCCTTCATCCCTCATCCTCCTTCCAGATCCCCCCCTCTCCTACCACACCCCTCCTTCACCCCCACCCCAGCCTACCACACCCCTCGCCCGGTCAAGTCAGCCCGGGGCGGAAACTCTCCCGTTGGCCAGGTCATGAGCCAACTCTCTTCAGGTTTTTCTCAACTCCTAGATAAACGGAAGTCAATTAACGAGTCAGATCTTATATTTCGCTGTGTTAATGTCCGTCCGTCTGAGAGGAAGTTCCTGATTGTTGTTTTTGTGTTTTCTGGACCGATGGAGCGACTGACTACATGTTTGTCTGAAGATATATGTAATAAGATAAGTGTACTGTAATAAGGTATTGTGCGGGTGTTTTGAAGAGGAAATAAGGTGGGATTTTCTGGTGTTTTTGTAGGTAAATTTTTAGGGAGGGATTTTCTTTGTGTATTTGGATAAAGGTAAATTTTAGGGAGGAATTTACGTATTTTTATATATATTTTTGTATTTTTTCTGAGATAATATTTGGTAACTTAATTTTTAGGTGAAGGATTTTTTTATTAGTATTTAATTTTTAAAGGTAATATTAGGGAAAGAAATTAATACTTTTTCTATTTAAGGTAATAATTTTTGTGGATGATATTTACATGACTTAAAATTATAACTTTCCCTTGAATATTGTAAAGTTAATTTTAGTAGTAATTTTATTTTTAATATTTGAGGAAGATAAAATAAAATTTCTCGTATTTTTAAAAGATTATTTGAAGTCGTAATAAAATACAGGTTATTTTTATTTTATTTTTGTAGTTTTTCTTCATTGTTACTTTTAATTTACATGAGGCGTTTATTTTTATATTAATTTATATACCGGTAATAATTTTCGTGTTGGTGCCCTTGTGATATTGTTTCGTCTAATAATTTCATATTTATTCTAATTAATTTGTTAATTTGTATTATTCTCAGTTGATGTCCATTTTTGTTATTTTTTACTTTCAATCATTAGGAATTATTTAAGTATTGTAATTAATTTTATTTATAATAATTTGTTATGTCAAAATTAATTTATGATATTTTATTGTATAATATTTAATTATTTTAATACTCGAAGGTTTTATGTAAAATTAATTTAGGTATTTTGATCTAATTTACGGTTTTTCGGATTAAATTAATTCCTCATGGTCTCTTAATTAATTTTTGGGTCGTATTAATTGGGTTTTTATTAAATATTTTTTGTCCTATGGAATTTTGTTTCTTCATTTTTTATTGTGAAAGTTTTTATAAAGTTAAATTTTAGTGTCAATGAGAAAAGTGAAAATTATTGATATGTAAAACAATTTGTCTTGTGAAGAAACTAAGAATGAATGGTGATTAAAGACCTTGTGTGTGTGTAAGTAACTAAAATTTAAAGACTCGATGAACAGCACTTAAGACCCTGACCGTTTTGAAGTATACATAAACACAACAGAACAACGGAAAACAGTAAAAAAAAACGGCACAGATAACCCCCAACCGTTGAGAATAACAAAAAACTAAAAAACTACAAAAAATATATGACTTTTTCATCATTTAGTCTATTGTTTTTGGTTTAGTGGTTCAGATATTATTATTAATTTCCTCTTTATAAAGTTTATTAATGGTACAAACAGGTGTGGCTATTAGTCATCCAGTAGCTATTAAATATTGTCTATTTTTTTATGGATTGGTTAAGTTTCCCCTGCGGCGTGAGACAAAGAAAACGAGAGGAAGCATAAAAAACGGGCAGCTGCTAATATCAGTATTGCCAACTAAGCGGAAAATTCACCATATCTAGCATAAATTTAATGTTTTAATGTAATTCTTTTGTGTTTTTGCTTACTGTGGTAACATTGACTCTAAGCCCGTTTAGGATATTGATTTAAGTCAAATTTATTAAGTTTGTTTTGATTTTAGTGAGGGATCAGTATAGCCAATTTTATCAGATAACCTTCGTGACTCATGATTTCAGAGATGGCAACAGTGTTTGGGAGCAGTGAAGCGTGAGGGAGGAACAGGGGAGGGAGGGAGGGGTACTCATGAGGGAGGGACGGGAGGGACAGGTGGGGGGAGACTCGTGAGGAAGTGACGGGGAGTGACAGGGAACTCACTCCACTACAACACCCACAAGAATGGATCATTTGGTCAGTATTGTTGTGGTAACATAGTTGGTGGTCAGCGCTGGTGAATGGTGCTGTTAGCTGGTGTACTTAGCCTAAGCAAAGGACCGAAGTTGAAATAAGAATCTGATGGCTTTGTTGAGTATCTTTGATCATATTACCTTTACTGTGTAGCATTGTCTGTATACCTGCACTGTCTAGGTACATTGTTTGTATACCCGCCCATACATACATACATACATACATACATACATACATACATACATACATAGTGAAGGTTGTCTCGCAGCATCCGAGTGGGTCGCTTAAACTCCAGCACGAAGATAACTCCTAAAATGGCGACGATACTGCCCCGAGACTCGATGCATTCGTAATTAACGACAATAAAATTAACAATCATATACCTGGTGGCGCCTAATAAAGCGTTCACAGGAAGTCGAGTGAGCGAGATGTCCCCGAACCCCACCTGACCGTTCGTGGTTAGGTTAGGTTAGGTTAGGTTAGGTTAGGTTAGGTTAGGTTAGGTTAGGTTAGGTTAGGTTTCATATTGGTTTGTGTGTTTTTTCTTTTGGGGGGGGGGGTTAGACCAGTATCGTTGTTAAGTCTCGAGAACAACTGTTTATTCATTTAGAGGGTTAACGAGTCCACAGGTAACCACAGGTAGATGCAATTAACACAGAGGATAACGTTAAGATACAGGGACATTAACCAACTTGGAGCTAGAGACCAAAATTACCCTTGTTAGTTATTGGTATTTCGACCTCATTGCCATACCTGTCTGATATAGTGTACGTGAAAGCTAAGATTACCATGCACTTAAAAGTTCCTCGTGACAAAAGCTAAGAGCATCACGGACTCTTAAAAGCTAATACAGTACTTGTTTTAGTGGTGCACGTGAAAGCTAAGTTACCATTCTCTCGTAACTTCTGTTATATTTCCTTTACAAACTCCGAACACAATCTTGCAACACCTGTCACCTGTCTAATTAACAAACTCCAAGGATAAAGGTAAATGATATCGTGTAGTTTTAATTGTCTTCTATTTCCTCTACGCAATGACCGCGACGAACCACCACCACCACCTTGTAGCCGTCATGGCACTGCCTTGGCAGCAGCAGCATAGCATATGGCATATGTGGCCTGGCAGCAGCAGCAGCATGTAGTCATGGCAGGTCATGGCAGGCAGCAGCTGGCAGCACTGGGCAGCAGCAGGTCAGCAGCAGCAGGATCGCCTTAGTCAGCAAGTCATGGATCAGCACTTGGAATAAGCATAGTCATGTGGCCACTTGGCCATAGTCATAGCAAGTCATGCTCTTAGTCATATACTTAGTCTTTATATAGCAAGTCATGTATATAATAAGTCATGTATATAGCATACTTAAAACATGATCATAGCAAGTCATGTATACCACCTACCATCACCACCACCTACCATCACACACCACCACCCTACCATCGCACCACCACCACCTACCATCACCCACCACCACCTACCATCTGCCACCATCACCACCACCACCACCTACTGCATCACCACCACCGCTCCCACCTAACCTACACTTCCCAAGTGCATCTCTCTCAGCTACTGGGGTCTCTGTGCGCTTTGCTGAGTGGTCTTGGGTCTTAGGTTTTTGCGTCTTGGAATTACTTGTCTCTCGGGTCTCGGGTCTTGTATCCCCCCCCGACCACTCCACCACGACACGCTGGCCACACACGCTGTACAAGTTTGGTTATTATGCAGGTCAGTCCCAGCAGGAAGACTCTGGCTGTACAGGTCATTGTGCTCGAGTCTTTTGGGTCTGGTTAGTGGTGTTGAGGGGCTAGTGTTGTTAGGGGTGTTGGTAGCACACACCTAGTTAGAGGCTAGTTAGTGGTTGAAATTCATTGTGCTTTACTAGTTGAGGGGCTGTATGTGATCTTGGTAGCACTGTTGGGGCTGTATGGTGAATCTTGGCACTGGTTGGGGGGGCTGTATGGTGATCTTGGTAGCACTGGTTGGGGGCTGTATGGTGATCTTGGTAGCACTGTTGGGGGCTGTATGGTGATCTTGGTAGCACTGTTGGGGGCTGTATGGTGATCTTGGTAGCACTGTTGGGGGCTGTATGGTGATCTTGATAGAACTAGTGGAGACCAGTTACTCTTTCAACCCTCAAGAAGGTGACCAAAACGAGACCAAAACACAGAAACTCTAAAAGAATTTCTGTAATAGTTTTCGGTCCAGCAGCAGCCGTTAACACAAAGACCAAAAATGTCCCCCAATAACTCCTAGACCAATCAAGAGACCAGACGGCAAAACTGGTCACGTGATTTTCCAAGCGTCATCACGGAGATCAGGAAAAGCTGCAGACAGTCTTCCAGTTCCTCTAAGACTCAAGACTCCTTCGGTGGGTCGATGGTGAGGGAGTGCAGGATCTGGGGGAGGGAGTGTAGGACCTAGGGGGTGAGGGAGTGTAGGATCTGAGGGGTAAGGGAGAGTAGGATCTGAGGGGTAAGGGAGAGTAGGATCTGAGGGGTAAGGGAGAGTAGGATCTGAGGGGTAAGGGAGAGTAGGATCTGAGGGAGTGAGGGAAATGGGATCTGAGGCCAGGGGTGTGGGATCTGAGGTGTGGGGAGTGGGATCTGAGGGTGAGTGGGATCTGAGGGAGTGGGGGGTGTGGGATCTGAGGGCAGGGGAGAGTGGGATCTGAGGGGTGGGAGAGTGGGATCTGAGGTGGAAGTGGGGATCTGAGGGGGAGTGGGGAGTGGGATCTGGGGGGAGTGAGGGGTGTGTGGGATCTGAGGGGTAAGGAGTGGGATCTGAGGGAGCTAAGAGAGTAGGATCTGAGGGTGGGGAGGCAGGATCGAGGGTAAGGAGAGTAGGATCTGAGGGTGAGGAGAGTAGGATCCTGAGGGTAGGAGAGTAGGATCTGAGGGGTGGAGAGCAGGATCTGAGGGGTAAGGGAGAGTAGGATCTGAGGGGTGAGGGAGAGTAGGATCTGAGGGGTAAGGGAGAGTAGGACAAGACACTCCTCAGTACCCGTCAGCAAGGCTACTAGGACAGATCAAGGGAGATTCCAGGGAGTAGAGGGAGTGCTTCGGGGATCCAGGGAGGGTATCGTTATTCCGCCTGGCTAGAAACTGATAGTAGTGAGGAGACATCAGTATCCTCCCCTCGCCCCCGCCTTCACCCTCGGCCCCCTTCGCCCCTGCCCACCTTCCGCCTCGCCCCCGCCTTAACCCTCGTTCCTCGCCCTGGAATCACCCACCTGATGTTTCCACACGCTTGGGTCTCCTGTCAGCCAGTCACAAGTCTAAAACATGTTCTACAGGCTTGAACTCTCTACCTACCTGTTACAAACGTTTATCAATTGTGTGGAGTATATACCAGTCAGTCACCAGTCACACACACACACACACACACACACACACACACGTACGTTTCCCCAATGCCAAGACCAGCTTCAAGGAGTTTTTATATGGCCAGAACCAGTCGAATATTTCACATGTCTGAGCCAGTCAACAGTCACTAACGTTCTCCTCACGACTGGACCACTCAACAGTTAGGTCGTTCAAATCTTACATCAGTCATTGTGGCTAGGAATCAGAGGAACTTTCACAACCTAACCTAACCTAACTTAACTTAACCTTACCTCAGTCATTCCCACATTTCCCTCACCTCAAGTCATTCCGTCACTTCCCACATCTCAGTCATTCCCTCACCTCAGTCATTCCCTCACTTCTCTCACCTCAGTCATTCCGTCACTTCCCTCACCTCAGTCATTCCCTCACTTCTCTCACCTCAGTCATTCCCTCACTTCTCTCACCTCAGTCATTCCCTCACTTCTCTCACCTCAGTCATTCCCTCACTTCTCTCACCTCAGTCATTCCGTCACTTCTCTCACCTCAGTCATTCCGTCACTTCCCTCACCTCCACGGCTTTTGCTTCACAATCACCTGAGTTTCCAGAATCATTTTACCTCGGTTCTTGTCTCTCGTTATCTCTGTGTGTCCAGAAGTTTGGAGTTCTTCTTCTTTTTCTTTTTCTTCTCCCTTCCCACATCTTTCCCACGGACTCAAGACCATTAGGACGCCTTTTCCAGGACGTTAGCAGAGTTGGTGGATGTGTAGAGCAATGGTGGCCATAATCTCCCGGGTGATCGCACAACTCTCCCGGGGTCTGGCCAGGCAGCGCTACCCACCTAAATCAATGACTCCTTCTGTCTCGTTCTCCTGCTACGGTTCATGGCCAGAATTTACATTTAAATTTGATTTTTCTGTTTCTTGGAGTCATATTTCTTAACTGCGATTAAAGGGGAGGGAGGGGTCATGTGTGTGTGTGTGTTTGTGTGTAGGTTTGATATTATATATGTGACTCTAGTCATTTATAAACCCACCTCCAACCCCCCCCCCCACCCACTTCTGTCTCCTCTTCTCCCCATCTCCCTAACCCCTCTTTCCCCTCCCCTCCATCTTCTCTTCCCACCCCCTCCTCCACCGCTCATCCCCCACCCCCTTCCCCCCTCCCTTCACCATGAAAAGCGTTTACCCCATTTAACAAAGAAAATTATAATTTAGACATTACAAACTGTCCCTCCAGCCATAAATATTTGTTAGTCTGTCAAATATATGTCTTAGAGGGAGGGGGTAACACGGGTACAGAGGACAGCTACCACAGCCTCTCTCCAGCTTACATAAACACAGACTCATCGGAAAAAAAAAAACAAATTTCAATATATATGTTTTTGTAATATATGGCCTTTTGCGGTGTTTTTATAGGGATATTTAATTTATTTTGTTATTATATTTTATTTGGGAGATTTTGTTTATTTTATTTTTTATTTTATTTATTTTTTTATCGAGAGCATAAAAGACACTACTGGGGGCTGGCTGTTAAGTGAGGCTGGGATCACTGCGTCCAATGTGACATAACGGATGAATTATTTTACTGTGAAGGAAGATTTACATGTGGATTTGTAGTCCACACACACACACACACACACACACACACACACACACACACATCGTTCGACATCTATTTTCCCCAGTTTTCTCCTCCTTAGCTCACCTTGCACCTCCCCGCTTCACCTTGCGCCTCCCCGCTTCACCTTGCACCTCCCCTCTTCACCTTGCACCACCCCGTCTCACCTTGCACCTCCCCGCTTCACCTTGCACCACCCCGTCTCACCTTGCACCTCCCCGTCTCACCTTGCACCTCCCCGCGTCACCTTGCACCTCCCAGCCACATCACGCCCCACCATCTCACTTTGCTCTGTCCCGTGTCACCCCTAATCTAACCCAACCCCTCACCCCCCTAACCAACCCCACCCCCACCTCCCCCTAAATCCAGGAACAGATGACAAAAGTGGCATTACCAAGGTCATGAGTGCCAAACCTTTGTGACACTGTGCCTGGCTCTGGTTAAGTACTTATCTCAACGTTTGTGTTTTAATATCGAAACAATCCGGTATTTTGATAACGGATTGTGTTTCCTCAGTTGGTTTAGTATAATTAAGAATTGTTTTCCCGTCTGTTAACATTGGTGATACATACATACATACATACATACACACATACATACACACACACAAACGCTACACGTGTCCTGTTTACTTTACATTTTAAACTCACTTTTATTTTATCAACAATCTGAAAAATGAACACAGTAGAATAACACGAGAAAGAAAAGGAAATGAAAAAATGTGTGAAGATAAATGTACCGCTGACGGGCGACACGTGGCGGACCCTCATTGGCTGTCTTGGCCCCGACCGTTCTCTGTGATTAATGATAGAAAACGGACACACGTTGTCGATGGGTGACACAGAAGGTCTTTTATTTCTCTCTCTCTCTCTCTCTCTCTCTCTCTCTCTCTCTCTCTCTCTCTCTCTCTCTCTCTCTCTCTCTTTCCTTCAGAATTTAACTGTATAGGATATAAAGAAAATCGTATGAGTCTAAAGATTTTTATTCATTTGTTTTTGCCATTGAGCCAACCTAATCTAACTTCCTGATCAAACTACTGGCATAATGTAACTAACCTAATGAACCCAATATAACTTAACCTAACTAATCCAATGCAACTAACCTAACCTAACCAAACCTAACCTAACCTAAACCTAATTAAAAACTTGTAAGTTCATTTAGTTAAATTTGGTTGCTTGGTTCTGTCTGTTGTGATTATTGAGGCACCCAGACTCTCTCCTCGCCACCCAGACTCTCTCCTCGCCACCCAGACTCTCTCCTCACCACCCAGACTCTCTCCTCGCCACCCAGACCTCCTCGCCACCCAGACTCCCTCCTCGCCACCCAGACTCTCTCCTCGCCACCCAGACTCTCTCCTCACCACCCAGACTCTCTCCTCGCCACCCAGACTCTCTCCTCGCCACCCAGACTCTCTCCTCGCCACCCAGACTCTCTCCTCGCCACCCAGACTCTCTCCTCACCGGAACCTTGAGATAAAACTCACCAGAACTTTTAATTATTGTGAAAATGTTTATGTTGAGTGAGGAGAGGAGGACAAGCGACCACCCTCAGGTGTTATTGCGTCACAATTGCTATGCTAATCAAATTCAAATTGGATAATTAGATAGAAGGCCAACATGGCTGGCGCCTTGTGTGTGTGTGTGTGTGTGTGTGTGTGTGTGTGTGTGTGTGTGTGTGTGTCTGTCTTCACCTCCAGCGAGCAGCCTTCGGGCCTTCCTCTGACCCCCAGCGTCCCTGTTCAGCGGAGCGGGGCCGACCCTGGACCCTAATTCTCCCCAAAGCTTTGTACGTTAAATTTCCTCCCCTTAAATAGAGACACAGATGACGCGTTTAAGGGTCATATGACACAAAGATGGCGGCCGGGATTGCATCTAGACTATGTGTGGGGCCCTGGAGCATGGTGTGTGTGGGCCTGAGCATGGTGTGGGGCCCTTGAGCATGTGGTGTGTGGGGCCCTGAGCATGGTGTGGGGCCCTGGAGCATGGTGTGGGCTCCTGAGCATTGGGGCCCTGAGCATGGTGTGTGGGGCCCTGAGCATGGTGTAGCCCTGGAGCATGGTGTGTAAATCTTGAGCATGGTGTGGGGCCCTGAGCATGGTGTGGGGCCTGGAGCATGGTGTGGGGCCCTGGAGCATGGTGTGTGGGGGTTCTGGAGGATGGCCACTGCCTCACGCTGGGATCAATAAACAGCCACTAATGGACAAAATGATGTAATTCCCACTTCAATGATTTGCCATTGGGCGCTCCTGACCAGGGTAGTCGGGGGGTAAGTGGATGGTTGGATTGGGTAGTGGAGGATAGGTGGATAGTAAATAGAAGAACGCTGAGGTGTGGGAGGTCGTCTACATGGATGCGATGTGGCTCTGATGTCAAACACGTACTCATGGGCGAGAGATCTCAGGTGGCAAAAGATGGCGGTATTGGGGGCGGTGCAGCAGCTGTGGATATGATCAGTGATAGAGTCAAAAGGGTCAGTGTTTAGTCGTCTGTTTTGTATTCTAGAAGTTCCTTTTATGTAACAATGAAGAAAGAAGACCAGGCAGGACAGTAGTGTGTGTGTGTGTGTGTGTGTGTGTGTGTGTGTGTGTGTCATCAGCTCTGGGCAGTGTGTGGTGGAGGTAATCATGTTACTTCCACACACCGACGAGGAACAAGGTCCATCTTTTTTGTGGGGGGTGGGGACCTCACACCGCCCTCCCTCCGTCCCTCCTTCCTCCCCCTCCTCCCTCCTCCTACCCCATCCTTCTCCTCCTACCACATCCTTCCTCCCCTCCCCTCTCCTCTCCACCCCCACACAGTACTGTCTCTCCCCTCACTCTCCCCAATACTCATTCAGCATTGCATCTGCCTTCTTCCTTGAGACGTCACTGTGCTCCTCCTTGAGACGTCACTGTGCTCCTCCTTGAAACGTCACTGTGCTCCTCCTTGAGACGTCACTGTGCTCCTCCTTGAGACGTCACTGTGCTCCTCCTTGAAACGTCACTGTGCTCCTCCTTGAAACGTCACTGTGCTCCTCCTTGAAACGTCACTGTGCTCCTCCTTGAAACGTCACTGTGCTCCTCCGAAACGTCACTGTGTTCTTCCTTGAAACGTCACTGTGTTCTCCTTGAAACGTCACTGTGCTCCTCCTTGAAACGTCACTGTGCTCCTCCTTGAGACGTCACTGTGCTCCTCATTGAAACGTCACTGTGCTCCTTCTTGAGATGTCACTGTGTTCCTCCTTGAGACGTCACTGTGCTCCTCCTTGAGACGTCACTGTGCTCCTCCTTGAAACGTCACTGTGCTCCTCCTTGAAACGTCACTGTGCTCCTCCTTGAGACGTAATGGTGACATTCTAGTGATGATGGTGATGACTGACAGCGGATAGTGATGACAGTGAGAGAGAGAGAGAGAGAGAGAGAGAGAGAGAGAGTGGTGACTTAGGTGATGGTAAAGGCTAGGAGTCGCCACACACTGAAGACAGATGCTGGATTTAATTCTTGACGTAATCCTATTGTCATATGCTAATAGGATTTTTGGCATGCTTAGTCATGTGTGGCGCGGATTACATGCGTCTCTAATCATGTACGTGGTGGTTTAATGCCTTGTACGTGATCATGTACGTGGTGTATTAATGCCTTGTAAGTGATCATGTATACGTGGTGGATTACATGTGTGTTTGATCAGTACTGTACGTGGTGGAGTTTCACCTTGTACGTGGTGGAGTTACACCTTGTACGTGGTGGATTTATACCTTGTACGTGGTGGATTATGATGTACGTGATCATGTGTGGTTTAAAGACCTTAGTAAACTATCTGAGGTCTTATTATTGTTATTATTATTATTATTATTATCATCATCGTCTGCAACTAACAAAATAGAGATGAACCGATCGAGTGTTTCTACCTTACCAAACCTAACCCTTGAGTGTACAGTGTAGCGGTATTCAACGTGGTATTTGGTTAGACTGTAAAATTCTATTGCAAGTGTAAAGTCCTTTTTAGAGCAGTATCCCCTTTAACCAACTCTCCCCCCCCTCCTTCCCTCTCCTCCCTTTCCCCTCTCTCCCCCTCACTCTTTCTCTCTCCACTGTCCTCCCCACTCTTTCCCCTACCCCCCCCCTCATACTACTCTGTTTCCCTCTCTTCCTCACTTTCCATCCCTACCTACTCCCTCCTTCCTCTCCCCCACCCCCGTCTCTCTCCCTCCCTCCTCCTCTACCCCCTTTCAGTTTTTTCTCTAAATGGAAGAGCTGCCGTGCTAAAAATTCAAGCTGGGTGGCTGGCTGAGCTCAGCACCCAGCAGGAGGGGGAGTGAGTGGTCCTTGTTTGTGCCTAGGACCAGGTCGAGGCTTGTTAAGAGACGAGTGGAATGGTTGACCGAATCCCCCACCCAACCTGCTAGGACCGACCTGCTAGGACCGACCTGCTAGGACCGACCTGCTAGGACCGACCTGCTAGGACAAGAATCCCCATACCCAGCTTGCTAGGACCAGACTCCCCCCTTGCCATCCACTACGACAAATTTCTTCCATGACAAAAAAAAAATCAAATTTTTTCCGATCAGGTCAGATCAGGTCAGATCAGGTCAGGTTAGGTTAGGTTAGGATAGGGTTGAGTAGAATTTGGTTATGTCAGGATGGATTAGGACACACACACACACACACACACACACACACACACACACACACACACAGTCTCTAAAGTGAAGAATTATCTTTTGTGCACATAGGATAATACAGGGTTGCCAACGAGTAAATAATTTAATAGTTTAATGATTCGTGAACTGGTGAAGATTCTTCTAGACAAAATTATTGGGTGGAGGCGGACCAAGACCGTCCCTCACTGGTGTACACACACACACACACACACACATACACACACACACACAGAGACACACACACACACACGTAAGTCACTGACACAAAGACTCTCACAACACATATTTCACCTGTACCTGTGTGTGTGTGTGTGTTTTTTTTTTTCTTTTGTTTATGGTGTATTTCTCTCTCTCTCTCTCTCTCTCTCTCTCTCTCTCTCTCTCTCTCTCTCTCTCTCTCTCTCTCTCTCTCTCTCTCTCTCTCTCTCTCTCTCTCTCTCTTTTTACCCATTCCCCTCACATCCTTCTGTTCCGTGCCTCACTCTTCCTTCCTATGGTGATGATAGCCCCCTCCTCTCCCCCCTTCCCCTCCCCCCCAAAACAGTGTCAAGACAGTTTACCACTCCACCACCTCTCACTATTTACCTCCACATCCTGGTCAGCTGATCCCCATGTAAATAAAGAGCAGCTTGTGTATACGTCATATAATACGTCACACATCAGTCGACCAATCACGTTCCATTAAAGACGAGTTGCATTCAAACCGGATGAAATAAGAACTAAAGATGAAGAAATAAAAGGCAAACACATCGATAGTGAGTGAAACACAATGAAAAAAGTAGTGTTCGAGGCATCACACTCACCCTCTAATGCGAATTATTTTGAGAAAAGACGCCCTTGATTTCGTTTACAGGAGGCGACAATTTGATTATTTCCCGCCTTTTCAGGGATGCAAGGCTGGTTCCCGCCAAATGGTCACTTTTGGCGGGAAAATCATTGGAGAGTTTTTCTCTTTTTACACGAAGCGCGGGAAAACTGTTGACGCTTGTTTAATCTTCTGTTTACCTAAATGTTTTCTGCAAGTTTATAGTGAAGTGTTGTTTTTGTGCGCGTGTTTAAATGTTTACCAGAATTGATAATGCTTATACGTATTTCTGGTGTAATATAAATTGTTATTCTTTTTTCTTTTTTTTAAACATGGTAAAGGTAATGTTTAGGAGTATAGTTTATTTAATGATTATCGTAATGTTTATAGTTTAGAATGATCAGTGTTTATTATTATTATTATTATTATTATTATTATTATTATTATTATTATTATTATTATTATTATTATTATTATTATTATTATTATATCTCACTCCTTCAGATAGTGAACAGATTGTCCATCGATGAGACATATGGACAAGTGACTGTTGTGGGCGTGGGTGGGGGCGTAGGTGGTGGGTGAGGGATGTGGATGGAGGGCGTTGATTTTTGTAGTCTCACCCTACCCCTCACCTTCCCCCCATTTCCCCTTCCTTCATCTCCCCCCCCCCCTCCCTTCTTCTCTTCCCTCTCTTTACCTCACCATCTCTCCCTCTCCTCTCCATCCCGTTTCTCCCCTCCCTAACCCCCCTCCCTCAGCCCCCCCCACCCCCCTCCTCTGCCCCCGGCCTCCCGGCTGTGGCTGGGGTCGGCCAAGTAATTTCCCGTCCCAATTTCCATTCATTACAGCCGTCGCTCACCATTCTTGCCTTTCCCTCCCTCCCTCCTCCTCCCTCCCTCCCTCCTCCTCTCTCTCTCTCTCTCTATATTCACTCCCTCAGTCTCCATCCTCTCCCATCCTTCCTCACCTCCCTCTCATCTTCCCTCAACTCCTCCTTCCCTCCTTCTTCCCTCCTCATCTCCCCTCCCTCCCTCCTCATCTCCCCCCCCTCCTCCTCATCTCCCTCCCTCTCATCTCCCCTCCTCCTCCTCCATCTCCCCTCCCTCCTCATCTCCCCCTCCCTCCCCTCCTCCTCCCTCCGCCTTATTTCATTCTGAATTATTGTTTTTAAAGAATTTTTCTCCCGAGGAATTAATTTATTTCAAGAAAATATTTTCGAAAGTTTTCTATTACGTTTGTACTGGTTAGATTAGGTTAGATTAGATGAGGTTTAGTTTAGAAAGGTTAGGTTTAAGTTAGTATAGGTTATGATTAGGGTTGATAAGGTATAGGTTTTGTTAGGTTTAGTTTAGGTTAGGTTAGGTTAGGTTAGGTTAGGTTAGTTTAGGTTAGGTTAGGTTAGGTTAGGTTAGGTTAGGTTAGGTTAGGTTAGGTTAGGTTTATTCATATTTTCTTTATATTTTCATTTAATCTTTTTCTCCCTGGCTGAAGGTTTATGGTCTTCCACTTTTAAGTGGAATTCCCTGTTTGACATATCAATTTGTGTGTTGTGGGGCACTTAAGTCCACTCAACGCCTCCTCCTCCTCCCTCCTCCTCCTCCTCCTCCTCCACCCTCCTCCTCCTCCTCCTCCTCCTACTTCTCCACTTCCTGCCTTGTTTCTTCTCCCCCCCTGTCTTGGTCCCCCAGCGTCCAGACTCCCCTTCCACCTGGCTAACATAGTTTCAGGTGTGACGGACAGCTGTAATGACCCGCCACTCGCCGCTCTACGTCTTTCACTGTGGCCCGCCCCGTTCCGCCCTGCCATGTAACTGTGCCCCCATCGCCCCGTAATTATGGCCCCCATCGCCCCGTAACTCTACCCCTTCGTCTCGTCGTTGTGATCCCCTTGAAACACAGGCTTTTTGCACCTATGTGTGATATTGTTTTTGTCTGAAACCTGTCTGTCACAGTAGAAGTCGCAGCAGAAGTCGCAGCAGAAGTCGCAGCAAAGGTGTTTATGTGAGGGACCTTAATATGGTGTTGTCATGGTGATGGAACTGATAGTGAAGAAATTGGGGTAATTGAATTAACCTTGAGGGACCCCAAAGGCTAGTGAAGAGGGTTCCTAGATGAGTGGGATAAACTCAGGGACCTCGACCCATAGTGGAGAGGGCCCCCTAGATGAGTGGGAAGACATGATGAACGGGGTGAGGGAGGGTGACGAAGGTACAGGGGCTTAGCGACGATAATTACCAACTCATTAGAGAACATTGTGGGAGGTGGGTCGAGGCGGCCTCCTTCTTCCTGTGATTAATAACTTGGACCGATCCTTCGTTCACATCTAAGGCGGTACGTTATGGTGTTGTACAGATTCATATGGTGGTTCGTTATGGTGTCTGTCGTGAATTCAGAGACACGGGTTTATAGTGTGAAGGTTAACTTACACTGTATATCTAGTCATAACAAAAAACTTTCTTTACCTAACCTAACACGGAGGCTTCACGACTTGGGGATTTCCTAAGCTTGAAGACTTTAAGCTTCATGTTTCCTAAAAGCTTGTGTGTCCTTGGCGTCGGTGAAGCTACAAGGAAGATAGGCGGGTGTCAGTGACCTTGGTGACCCCCAGGACTGCCCCAGCCTCCACCAGGTCGGGGCGCGGCGATACCGAGGATGAAGGAACGGCAGTCGGTGAGCTGATGGGCCGCTGATATTCGACTACTTAGCGACGGAAACGACTCACTAAGTGCAATATATGACGGGATAAGTATGTTCCCCCCGCGGGGCCATGGAGGCACAGGATAGGTCCCCCCTCCCGCCCCCGTCGTGCCTCGTCCGTCTCCGGTAATCATCCACGTCGGCTCAGGCGTTCATTGTGTCGTCATCGTTAAGGTGAAATATGACTGTAAATAATGTTCTTTATGAAGAGATCAGGCAGGCGGTGGCACCTACTGTGACCCCGGCTCCAGGTACAAACGCACATACACTATATAGGGACCGGGAGACGGGTAATATGTACACAGACGCACACAATCTTGTAAGACGTGTGTGTGTGTGTGTGTGTGTGTGTGTGTGTGTGTGTGTGTGTGTGTGTGTGTGTGTGTGTGTGTGTGTGTGTGTGTGTGTGTGTGTGTGTGTGTGTGTGTGTGTGTGTGTGTGTGTGTGTGTGTGTGTGTGTGTGTGTGTGTGTGTGTGTGTGTGTGTGTGTGTGTGTGTGTGTGTGTGTGTGTGTGTGTGTGTGTGTGTGTGTGTGTGTGTGTGTGTGTGTGTGTGTGTGTGTGTGTGTGTGTGTGTGTGTGTGTGTGTGTGTGTGTGTGTGTGTGTATAATGCCGCCATCTTACTGCACCATCTACGTAACGACTCACAAAATGGGGTCTACATCACCCCGAGACTCTACCCTACCTATAGATGTGACTCTTGAGATAATATGGAGTTATTTATTATTTTTATCTCGTAACTGGAGAGATAAAAAGTGAAAATCTATTTACGTTAAGAGTCTTGGAGCTAAATAGACGCCATCTTGTCTGCCTTTTCTCGCGCAATAGAATAAGTGAAAAATTTACCGTCCCAACAGTTGATAATCGGGCCAGATCGGGTTTAGTCGGGTCTGGTGTGGTCAGATTGGGTGTAGTCGGGTCTGGTCGGGTTTTGTCGGGTTGGGTCAGGTAGGGTTTAGTCGGGTCTTGGTCTGGCAAGGTTGGGTCAGGTCGGGCTTCGTCAAGTCGGATTTAGTCGGGTCGGGTCAGGTCGGGTCAATCCCTGGACCGTCCTCCTCTCCCCAATAATCTTGTTACGCGGTGAAAAGTTTGTTCGGGAGTTGATTGGCTGCATTATCTTTGATTACCCTCAGCTTTCCTCCTCACAAGCTTACCCACAAAGCTTTTCTTCCTCACAAGCTTACCCACAAAGCTTTATTCCTCACCAGCTTACCCACAAAGCTTTCTTCATCCCTAGCTTAGTCGCAAAGCTTTCACCCTCATAAACTTACCCACAAAGCTGCCTTCATCACAAGCTTATCCACAAAGCTTTCTCCCTCCTCAGCTTAGCCACGAAGCTTTCCTTCTGAATACCGGCCCTCCCCAGCTTAACAACGAGCCGCCACCTCCAGAACACAGCCGCCTCCACCCACCACCCTGTGTTGAAGGTGGGGGGGAGAGGGTGGGGGTGGAGGGAGGGGTTGTGTGGGATGGGAGGGTGTGTGGGTGTTGGGGAAGGATGTGGGATAGATACCTTGGGATGGGACAAGGGATGTGGGCCTGGTAGGGATAGTATGTGTGTGTGTGTGTGTTGGTATCAGCTACTGCCACCACTATCACCATCACTACCACCATCATCACTACCACCATCATCACTACCACCATCACTACCATCATCACTACCACCATCACTACCACCACCACCATCATCACTACCACCATCATCACTACCACCACTACCACCATCACCATCATCACTACCACCATCACTACCACCATCATCACTACCACCACCATCACTACCACCACAACTATTACCACCATTAACCACCACTACCACAATCTGGTCATCTGCGGCCACTTCTCCTTACTGCTGCGTCATCGTGCCTTCATCACACGACACGACACAACGTAATCCTGTATTAATGTGGTCATCTGTTGTACAACCCTGGGATACTGACCCCTCCCTTGGGACACTTGGACATTTCGATCCCTGGACAAGTGGACACATGGGCCGCAGGACACTTGGACATTTGAATCCCTGGACATTTGGACGCTTAAGTTGACTATAAAGACACCGTTTACTTTTGTTGGTGGTGTTGGTGGTAGTGGTGGTGGTGGTGGTGGTGTGAAATGATGACTAGTGGAAGAGAGGGCACGTAACCCCCTACACTTTTCCTTTAGCTCCAAGGATAATATCCCCAGAAATTGGAAATTATGTAAATAGCGACAATACTTCTCATATTCCGATGGTGGGGAGACTGAGAGAGCTGTGGCCAGTCTCCTTGTCTTGTGGGTGTGGGTTCATGTGGTCATGGGTTGTGGGGCTGGAGGTGGGTGAGAGTGTGGGGTATTTCTAGATGTGGGTAAGGGTTTGGTGTGTGTGTGTGTGTGTGTGTGTGTGTGTGTGTGTGTGTGTGCGCGTGTGTGCGCGTGTGTGTGTGTGTGTGTTCCATACATTTATACATAAGACTAAACTGAATGAAATGTCAAACGCATTGTCTGAAATAACAACAACAACAACAGTCTTATACCACTCTATAAACAACTAAAGTGCTTAAGGTAAGATAGAGCTTTACTAAGAAACAAGGATGTAATTACCCAGCATTACAGGGAGAACTTAGACGCTTACTGAATAAAAATAACTTAGTTGCCCCCTGAAGCACAACACGAGGACCTACTTGTATTTGGTTGAATTCCCTTCTTCTTTATGTTACTTCCCCTTATTATTGTTTTGTTTAATTTATCCTCTCATTATTTACGGTCTTTCACCCTTCAACACACACACACACACACACACACACACACTCTCTCTCTCTCTCTCTCTCTCTCTCTCTCTCTCTCTCTCTCTCTCTCTCTCTCTCTCTCTCCCCACCATTCCCTCAGTCTGCATCCATCCCTACACTTTCCTTCTTCCCTCCTCCTCCTCCCCTCCCTCCCTCCCTCCCCACCTCCCCTCCCTCCCTCCCTCCCTCTCCCTCCCCTCCCTCCCTCCCCCCCTCCTCCCCTCCTCCCTCCCACTCCTCTCCCTCCCCCACTCCCACCTCCCTCCCTCCTCCTCCCTCCCTCCCTCCCTCCTCCTCCCCCCTCCCCACCTCCCTCCCTCCCCTCCCTTTCCCCTCCCCTCACTCCCTCCCCCTCTTTCCTCCCCTCCCCTCCTCCCTCCCTCCCTCCTCCTCCTCCCTCCCTCCCTCCCCTCCCCCCAGAAACTTAATTTAGGCAACAAAAATTCCGATATGACAGTGTTGTAGTGTGTGTAGAAGTGGTTTGAGAGCAGAGGTGTAAAGTGGGGGGAGGGGAGAGGACAACTTTTGTTCACACATTACCATAACTGACCACTGCTGTATGACGCTCTCTCTCCAGTCCGTCAGTCCGTCCGTGTACCGCAGCAATTGTTTTTGGTCCACCAGTCTCACAACAGCAGCTTAAACCGCGGCTGTTTTATGCTTTTTTTTTTTTAGTGGATGATTTATAATGATGGTAATGCTTGTAAGCTTTTGTTGTCTGTTGTTTTTATTTGCATTGTTGTTTTTGTCGTGTTGGATTTTTTATTTGTTTTTTGTCGCATTTATTTGATACCAGTGTTGTTGTTGTTGTTGTTGTTTTTGTTTTCTCGTTGATGAGTTGCAGGGGAAAATGAGGTGTGTTGCAGGGGGTAGTTGAAGCGTAGTGATGATGATAATAATAACAACAACATTCATAATAACAATAATAATTACGACAATAACACAAGAATAAACATCGGCCTGTGTGTGTGTGTGTGTGTGTGTGTGTGTGTGTGTGTGTGTGTGTGTGTGTGTGTGTGGCATTCGTGAGGCATTCTTCAGTACGTACATAAAGTCATCATTCTATACACTGTTAGAATGCTAAGCTTATACACACAAACAAGTTTACGCACACGTATCTACACCAGTTTACGCACACACACACACACGTACACTAATTATGTGCACACATTCTCCAAGCTCACATTCTTATACATATATTGAGAATGTTTATAATTCTTGGTACACACAAGAATTGAATGTAAACGCGGACACACTTTGAGTACAGTGTGTGTGTGGTTAGGTTAGGTTATTGTTTGGATAAGTTATAGGTTGGGTTAAGTAAGGTTATGTTAGATTGGGCTACGTTTGGTTAAGGTAAGGTTAGGTTACATATCCTTAACTTGTAGTTAACACGTAGCAGGGAAATACACACACACACACACACACACACACACACACACACAGAACAACACAACACAACACAACACAACACAACACACACAGTAGTAAGGACGAGGTGGTAGTGGTGGTAGTGGTGAGGGCGTTCTGTCACAGTCAACAGTTTGGTCACGTCCATAGTGTGTGTGTGTGTGGTGCATGACATATCTAGAGCCACCTGCAAGATGTCACCTGCCTCCACTCCTTCAGGATGTTCTACCCTCCGTGCTTCCCTCCTTCATGCCTTCCCTCCTTTATGCCTTCCCTCCTTTATGCGTTTCCCTCCCTTTCTCCACACCTCTCTCCCTTTCTTCTTAGCTCCTTCCTTTCATACTTTAGCTTCCTCTCTCCCTACTTTTTGGTTCCCATCTCTCCCTCCTTTCCTCCCGCTTTCTCCCCTTGCATCCTTCAGGCCACCAATCCTCCCTCCACCCCTCATTCAGGCTACCAATCCTCCCTCCATCCCTTCTCCAAGCTACCAACTCTTCCTCCTTCCCTCCTTAAGTTGCTACCCTCCTTCTCTCCATTCAAGAGTAACAGGAGGAGGAGGAGGGTGAGGGTAGAAGTTACTCACAAACACGTGGATCATTGCACCTACGGGTTGTCAACACAGTACAGTACCTGAGACGAACAACAGAATGTAAACAAACTTTTATCATTATACCTATGTTATGGTCCTCGAGGGGGGGTCCAAACATCCATTATTAGTTGAGGTTTTGCTAGAGTTTGTTGTGACTACGTTTGATATTGTTGTTATTTTGTTGTTGTTTTGGTGGTGGTGTTATTATTAGTGTTGTTTTTAGCGGGTATTTTGGGTAGAGGATATAGGTTAGGTAAGGGGCGTGGTTAGAGGTAAGAAGGGGCGGCTATAGGTAAGGTGAGGGCGTGACTATAGGTTAGGTAGGGGGCGTGACTATAGGTAAGTGTAGGTGACTGTGGCCATAAAGTAAGGTAGGGGCAGGCCATAAAGTAAGGTAGGGCGTGGCTAAGGTAGGGCGTGGCCATATGTAAGGTAGGGGCGTGACCAGAAGTTAGGTGGATGGGAGGCGTGGCTATCGACCTCTCCGTCTCTTTCTTCATTCAGTAAGTGACATTATCCTCTTCTCTGTATTCTTCCATTCATATGTCTTACTTCATTCTCTGTTTGCTTGACGAATGGAAGAGGAGGGGAGGAGGAGGAGGAGGAGGGAGGAGAAGATGAGCAGGAAATGTAGGAGGAAGAAAACTGGTCTTCTTTTTTGCTTTTTCCCTGTTCGTGTTAACCTCCTCCTCCTCCTCCTCCTCCTCCTCCTCCTCCTCCATACAGCTCTTCACGTGACTCATTCATTCTTTATTTATTCCACATTTATTCTACCTTAGACCACTTCCTCTTACATTCTCTCTCATTGTTTTGGCTCCTCCTCATTCCCCATCCTCCTCCTCCTCCTCCTCCTCTTCCCTCTTGTCCTCTTCCCTCTCATCCCCCTCATTTTCATCTCCCTCTTTCTCGTATTTTTTCTTCCTCCTCCTCCTCCTCCTCCTCCTCCTCCTCCTCCTCCTCCTACACCAACACCTGGCGCGGTGACCAAGGAGGCCTCAGCTAGCCACCGATTTGCCCTCATTACTTTGAACTTTTGCCTCCCGCGTCCCTGGCCCTCCCTGAGTCCTGCCTCTTGCACCCCCCGCCCCTTGAGACGTCCTTCCTCCCTACACCTCCCTCCCACACAATCTACCCCCAAGACGTCCCCTTCTTTCCCTTACACCGCCACTCCTTAAAACGCCCTCCCACCCTAAGAGACTCCCCTCCCCTGAAGTACACCCTCCTTAAGGAATGCCCCTCCTACCCTTAACAGACAGACAGGATAGACAGAGACAGACAGATAGACAGACAGGGAGGACGTGAGTGTAAGAGACAACAGAACAAAGGTGTGTGAGACAGTGATGAGAATAACTATGTAATTACCTGTAGGTCAAGGAACACCCTAGTTATGAATGGGAGGAGGGGGCGAGGGGAAGGGAGAGGGGAAGGGAGCAAGGGGAGGAAAAGGAGGATCTCAGTGGAAGAGAACAGGAAGCAGATGGAAAGGAGAGGGACTTGCTGTAAGGGAAAGGAGGAGGACAAGAAGTAAGGAAAGTGGGAAAGATGATGAAGGCAGAAAAAAGAGAGAGAGAGAGAGACGTCTTTGCTTGTAATATATCTCAAAAAAATGGTATTAAATTTATAAAACAAAGACAATATTAATAATGTCAAGGAATTATATTTTATCAAGAAAACAAAAATATATCAGTTTCTTATAAGACATTCATAAGATCTTTAAGTACAGTGA
Organism: Homarus americanus; assembly: GCF_018991925.1. Classification (NCBI taxonomy): domain Eukaryota; kingdom Metazoa; phylum Arthropoda; class Malacostraca; order Decapoda; family Nephropidae; genus Homarus; species Homarus americanus. The sequence goes on from NW_024749318.1 coordinate 480,066, forward strand.
TGTTACTTCAGGTAGTGATGGACAGGTTAAGATGACTTTGTTAATTAATTAAGAGAATAACACAGGTAATCAAGGTGTATTGACGGTAGGTAAAGGTACTATTCTTACTTCTAACCACCACTACCACCATTATCTCCCTCCTACCACCATTATCCTCACTCCTACCACCATTATCCTCACCACTACCACCATTGTCCTCACTCCTACCACCATTATCCTCACTCCTACCACCATTATCCTCACCACTACCACCATTGTCCTCACTCCTACCACCATTATCCTCACCACTACCACCATTATCCTCCCTCCTACCCCATTATCCTCACTCCTACCACCATTATCCTCACTCCTACCACCATTATCCTCACTCCTACCACCATTATCCTCACTCCTACCACCATTATCCTTACTACTACCACCATTATCCTCCTCCTACCACCATTATCCCTCACTCCTACCACCATTATCCTCACTCCTACCACCATTATCCTCCCTCCTACCACCATTATCCTCACTCCTGCCACCATTATCCTCATACTGCCACCATTATCCTCCCTCCTACCACCATTATCCTACCCTACCACCATTATCCTCACTCCTACCACCATTATCCTCCTCCTACCACCATTATCCTCACCCTACCACCATTATCCTCACTCCTACCACCATTATCCTCACCCTACCACCATTATCCTCACTCCTACCACCATTATCCTCACTACTACCACCATTACTCCCTCCCTCCGTCATCCCACAACCACCACCACTACCATTACTCCGCCTTCCTTTAACACTCCCCTCATTATCCCCTTACTACCACTATCCATTCGAACAACAACTACTACCACAATCTACTAAGACCACAACTACCACCTCCTCTTCCTCTCTCTTTTCCCTACTACCACAACCATCACCCCTCTCTCTTCCCCTTATTACTGCAATCTATTAGGACCACAACTACCACTACTACCACAATCTATTAGGACCACAACTACCACTACTACCACAATCTATTAGGACCACCACTACCCCCTCCCTCAATCGTCACATCAGGTGTCTGGGATGAGCCGCTAAACTGCCTTTAATTCCCCAGACTGACAGGCCATTGAGGAAAGCTGTTGGTCAGTGTTGGAGGGGACAGCCGACCACCTTATTGCTCTCCCCCTCCCTGGCACCCTCTTTCACTCCCTGACGCTTTCTCTCCTTGCATCCTTAGACCCTCCCTCCCTCCCTCCCTCCCTCCCTCCCTTCCTCCCTCCCTTCCTTCTTATCTACTCCTTCCTTCATACCTGTTACACTCCATTTTCCACACACACACACACACCTCCTCACTTATTAACTTATTCAGTTCATTTTTTTCCAGGAGATGGGAGAGGTGTGTGTGTGTGTGTGTGTGTGTGTGTGTGTGTGTGTGTGTGTGTGTGTGTGTGTGTGTGTGTGTGTGTGTGTGTGTGTGTGTGTGTGTGTGTGTGTGTGTGTGTGTGTGTGTGTGTGTGTGTGTCCTATCTTTAACCTACCATTCTTCACCTCCTGTTCTCCTTCCTCCCTCTTCCTCCTCCCTCTTCCCATATAATATCGCTTCTACCTCCTTACCTCCCTCATACCCTCCTTCACCCCCAACACCACCTCCTTCACCCCCAACACCACCTCCTTCACCCCCCACCACACCTCCTTCACCCCCAACACCACCTCCTTCCTAACACCATCACCTCCCCACCATGTTCACCCCCTTCCCCCAACAGTGGCTGACCATCGACACGTACCAGTGGGAGGGAGGGGCGGGAGGAGGTAACCACGGCCATTGCAATCATCGCACATGAATGTTTAAAACCATTTGACTGTCCTAGACCCCACCCCACCCCTCCCCGCCCCTCCCCGCCCCTCCCCGCCCCACAAAAAAGCGTCCACCAGCAGCCCTTTCCCCCATGGGAGTTAAATGGGGACAAGAACGCCTGGAAAATCCTTGAATACGTATCCGACAGAAATCAGATGGGGAATCATCCTCAGGAATGGGGAGCGTCCCTTAGTGAGGGGTAGGGGTTAGAAAGGGCGAGTGGGTGTTAAGGGGGCGTGTGTGGGTTTAGGGACAGTTGAGTATGTTAGATAAGGGAGGTGTGGGTTAGCTGGGGCGTGGGTTTTGTGTGGAAGTTAGGGGCGTGTGTGGGTGCTAGTTGGGGCGTGTGGATTAAGGGTCTTGTGGGTTAAGGGTAGTGGGTGGGCGTGGGTCAGGGGCAGTGTGTGGGCGTGGGTCAGGGCCTTTGTTTAATGTTGTTGCTTTTGTTGTTGTTGTCCCAGTCGTGTATGATGTATTTATTACAAAATGTATAGTTGGATTATAATACACAACATACAACTAGTATCATGTGTATATTCTATTGTAGTCTTATGTATAGGTGTAGTCACAGGTTGTATATGTCTAGGCAGTGTGTATACATTCTTCTGAGACACCGTGTATAGTGGGGGGGATTCTGTATACTCTCCGTGTATTGTATCTGTCTTGTATAAGTTGTATATTCATTCTAGTTTGTGGTTATTGATGTATAGAGGGGGTTTATTATGGTGTATTTTATGGTGATGTAGCGCTGAATAAATCTTAATGTTGTGTTGTGTTGTGTTGTCTTGTCTTGTCTCATTTTACAAAAGTCCCTGCTGAAATATCGTTTTCTTTTCCTCTTTCTCCCTTCTTCTTCCTCTTTATCTTCTTCCTCGGCCTCCTCTCTCTTCTTCATCCTTATCTCCTTCCTCTTCCTCTTCTAACGTGTTCCCCTGCCTCTTTGTTCTGCCTCCTCCCTCTCTTCTTTCTCCCTCTTCCTCTTCTTTTAAAACAACAAACCCCGTGTTAAAACCAGCACTGGTAGCCACGAGTTTAAACCACTAGAGTTTTAAAGTTCCCAAGAGGTCCCAACACTCTACCTTCTTCAAAAGTTTCTATCAAAATAAATGTAGTTTAGCCCCAAATTTATAAACTTTGCAACGAGTTCTGTGGCAAAAGTGGTCGTCATCCAAGACACGAATGACTTGGACTCTGTGTCTGGGGTAAGATTTTCCTACCTGGTGTTGTTTCCTCTGGGTAGGAAACTTCTTTTGTTTTCCCCGTTTTTTCCCCAGGACAAATAGTTGGTTGTGTAAAAAAATATATTGCCCTGGCTTTTGTTTCCCTAGTTGGTTAAGAAAGTTTTTTTTCCTTTTTTTTTCCCAGGACAAAAAATGGTTGGTTGTGTAAAAAAAATCATATTGTCCTGGTTATTGTTTTTGCCAGTTTGTTAGGAAAAGGTTTTGTTTTTGTTGAAATATTACCTGGTATTTTTTTTTCCTAGCTATTGTTGTCCTTGTTGACTAGGAAAAGTCTTTTGTAATGGAATATTCTCTTTCCCATCTTCTTCCCCCATCCTCTTCCCCCTTCCCCTTCTTCCTCTTTCGTCGCTCTTCCTACCTATTCCCCTCTTCCTCCCACCTCCTCCCCATCCTCCTTCCCCATCCTCCTCCCCATCCTCCTCCCCATCCTCCTTCCTCCTCTTCCCCATCCTCCTTCCATCCCTCCTTCCCCATCTCCTCCCCTCCCCTTCCCCTCCTCCCCTTTCAACGTGACAATAGTGTTAGCGTAGTGGCTGCCGACAGACTGGACTTCATAAAACACACATCACAGTTTAGGAATTAGCGTTTCCCTGACAGCCCTGAGATGCTGATTTGATGGTCGTAGGTCAAGCCGCCATGGTAGTCGTCATGGTAGTCGTCATGGTAGCAATCCCAGGCGTCCAGTGCTATGATCATATTATATTAAATGATCCAGGGTCAGAGGTCGACCTTCCTCTCCCCCTCTCCCCCCTCTCCCCTCTTCTCCTCTCCTCCCTCTCCTCCCCATATCTCCTTTCCTGTTATTAATACGTGACTGTTATTAATACGTGACTGTTATTAATACGTATCTTGTTAATATACGTTGACCATTAGTACCCGCCAGGTTATATTTGTTCCCCAGGACGGTCACCGCTCCTCGCTAATGATGTCTCGTTCATCATATGTTAAGAATAATTTCCCTGGGACTGGCTAGCGTCTTTCTGTTGTTGTTGTTTTATTTGTGTTATTATTATTATTATTATTATTATTATTATTATTATTATTATTATTATTATTATTATTATTGTCGTTGTTGATGTTTGTATTGTTGTAGTGTTGTTATTATGGACACATATGTATACCACATTGTCCTTCAACCATATGTGTCACGGGTATATTTGTACACAGGATGGGTCAGCAGGGACACACACATATCCTATCAATAAGGAACATTATGTAAATCCTGGAGTAGTGGACGGAAGGGGAGGTGATGGTGGGAGAGGGAGGGCAATTGAGAAGGGTGATTGGGAAATGAAGGGAGGAAGGAGGAATTGAGAGAGAGAAGGATAAGGGTAGGGTGTTGATGAGGAGAAAGGAGGATCGAGGGTCGGAGAGTGGGGGTGATGAAAGGAGGGGGGATCGAACATGGGTCCGTCTTTCTCTCTCGACAGTTTTATCTCGTAGGTCCGGCAGCAGTAGTCTGCGCCCCCCACCCTAGATTGATGCTGTGATATCGTTGTGATGACGGGGAAGACAGTGCTATCCTCTCATGATGTCTCTCGTATTGTGACGCATTGTAAAAAAAAGACAAATGTATTACGCGCACACACACACACACACACACACACGCACACGCACACACACACATACACACACACACACACAGAATAACGAACATTTTTTACCTATAAATTGGCTTCTTATACAACACATAATACAACAATATGATAATTAATCTCTACCATAACTTAGTGTTCGTTGTATTAAGGAAACGTATTAGTGGTGTATTAACTCTTGAATATATTTTTATTCATACCACCTCAATGACAATAATTGACATTGTATACGTGTATTTATTTTCTGTATGATTATTACATTAGTTTATTGAAGTTATTGCTGTATGATAATCTTTTATGTATACAGTAGAATACAGTGGATATTGGTTGCAGTGTGTAGTTAGTGTTGCAGTTTTTATTGGTTGCAGTGTATTGGTTCAGTGTATTATGGTTGCAGTGTGTATTGGTTGCAGTGTGTGGTTGCAGGTATTGTTGCAGTGTGTATTGGTTGCAGTGTGTATTGGTTGCAGTGTATTGGTTGCAGTGTATTGGTTTTGCATTGGTTGCAGTGTATTGTTGCAGTGTGTATTGGTTGCAGTGTGTATTGGTTGCAGGTATTGGTTGCAGGTGTATTGGTTGCAGGTGTATTGGTTGCAGGTATTGGTTGCAGTGTGTAATGGTAGTGTGTATTGGTTGCAGTGTATTGCGCATATTGGTTGCAGGTGTATTGGTTGCAGTGTGTATTGGTTGCAGTGTGTATTGGGCAGTGTGTATTGGTTGCGTGTAATGGTTGCGTGTATTGTCAGTGTGTATTGGTAGTGTATTGGTTGCAGTGTGTATTGGTTGCAGTGTGTATTGGTTGCAGTGTATTGGTTGCAGTGTGTATTGGTTGCAGTGTGTATTGGTTGCAGTGTGTATTGGTTGCTGTGTATTGGTCAGGTGTGTATTGGTTGCAGTGTGTATTGTTGCAGTGTATTGGTTGCAGTGTATTGGTTTGTGTGTATTGGTTGCAGTGTATTATTGCAGGTGTATTGTTGCAGGTATTGGTTGCAGTGTGTATTGGTTGCAGGTATTGGTTGCAGTGTGTATTGGTTGCAGTGTAATGGTTGCAGGTATTGGTTGCAGTGTATTGGTTGCAGTGTATTGGTTGCGTGTATTGGTTGCAGTGTAATGGTTGCAGTGTGTATTGGTTGCAGTGTGATTGGTTGGTGTGTATTGGTTGCAGGTGTATTGGTTGCAGTGTGTATTGGTTGCAGTGTGTATTGGTTGCAGTGTGTATGGTTGCAGTGTGTATTGGTTGCAGTGTATTGTTGCAGTGTGTATTGGTTGCAGGTATTGGTTGCAGGGTATTGGTTGCAGGTGTATTGGTTGCAGTGTGTATTGGTTGCGTGTATTGGTTGCAGTGTGTATTGGTTGCAGTGTGTATTGGTGTTGCGTGTATTGGTTGCAGTGTGTATTGGTTGCAGGGTATTGGTTGCAGTGTAATGGTTGCAGGTGTATTGGTTGCAGGTATTGGTTGCAGTGTGTATTGGTTGCAGGGTATTGTTGCAGGTGTATTGGTTGCAGTGTGTATTGGTTGCAGTGTATTGGTTGCAGGTGTATTGTTGCAGTGTGTATTGGTTGCAGTGTGTATTGGTTGCAGGTATTGGTTGCAGTGTGTATTGGTTGCAGTGTGTATTGGTTGCAGTGTGTATTGGTTGCAGTGTATTGGTTGCAGTGTGTATTGGTTGCAGTGTGTATTGGTTGCAGTGTATTGTTGCAGTGTGTAATGGTTGCAGTGTGTATTGTTGCAGTGTGTATTGGTTGCAGTGTGTATTGGTTGCAGTGTATTGGTTGCAGTGGTATTGGTTGCAGGTGTATTGTTGCAGGTATTGTTGCAGTGTGTATTGGTTGCGTATTGTTGCAGTGTGTAACAGTGTGTATTGGTTGCAGTGTGTATTGGTTGCGTGTGTATTGGTTGCAGTGTGTATTGGTTGCAGTGTGTATTGGTTGGTGTGTATTGGTTGCAGTGTGTATTGGTTGCAGTGTGTATTGGTGGTAGTGTATTGGTTGCAGTGTGTATTGGTTGCAGTGTGTATTGGTTGCAGTGTATTGGTTGCAGTGTGTATTGGTTGCAGTGTGTATTGGTTGCAGGTAATGGTTGCGTGTGTATTGTTGAGTGTGTATGGTTGCAGTGTGTATTGGTGTGTGTGTATTGTTGCAGTGTGTATTGTTGCAGTGTGGTTGCAGTGGTATTGGTTGCAGTGTGTATTGATAATGTATACTGGCAATCTGGTTTATTGGCCGTTGTGTATATTGGTGATGTACAGTGTGTATATCTCAGTAATACAGTGTATAGTGTGTGTGTGTGTGTGTGTGTGTGTGTGTGTGTGTGTGTGTGTGTGTGTGTGTGTGTGTGTGTGTGTGTGTGTGTGTGTGTGTGTGTGTGTGTGTGTGTGTGTGTAGGAGACGTATACATTTTAGTGGTGGGTCGTGGACTGTGAGGGAAGGAGGGAAGGATGGTTGGAGGAGAGGGAAGGATGGAGGGAGGATTGAGGGAGGAGGGAGAGGGAGAGAGGGAGGGATGGAGGGAAGGGATGGAGGGAGGGAGGAGGAGGAGGGAGGGCTCTATTGGACATTAGCAGTCAGTTAACGTAACAGGTAGACCATGATACCTGGACGACGCTGAGAATACTACCACCATCCCGCTACTGTGTGACCCCAGCCCTTACTCAGCCCTCAGTCCCTTCCACACAGCCCCAACTCAGCCCTTAGTCCCTTACTCCAACCCCACACATCGGTATAGGGATGGGTGGTAACTAGGAAACTGTATAACTGGGCGGCATGGGGGTGGGTGGGTGGGTGTGGCTAGCTATTTGGGTGCAGGGGGAGACGGCGGGCGTGGGTGTTCGGACAATGGACGCCACAATAAGGGTTTGGACGGGGACAATACTGGCCGGCCCCCACGGAGACATAAACACGCCCACCCTGGGACACTTGTCGTGGCCCCGGGATTAACTCTGGATACTTAACGTCGACGCCCGATAGTTTGTTGTGGGCGTAAGGTCGGCTATTGCCCGAGAGCCCGTCCTGCCTTCCTCCCAGCCACTCAGCACCACGATTGGCTCTTCAAGTTAGTGAGGGAAGACCTGTGCCTTATGGGGAAGAGAGGCAATGAGGAAGAAGAGGTCGAGGAGAAGAAGGAGGCGAGGAGGAAGAAAAGGGCGAGGAGGAGGAGGAAGGCAAGGCAGGGAAGGGGTTGCTCTGGTTCCTCCACCCTCTCTCTTCCTCTCTTTCCCTAACCCCACTTCTTCTTTCCCTATTACGTTGCTTATCACACTCGTTTATCGGGGTCTCTCTCTCTCTCTCTCTCTCTCGTGTACAGGAGACCTTGAAGGTTCACTATAGATGTTGACACTGTAGTTTATTCCCCCCACACACACAACCCCCGATGATAGTATGGGGATTGTTTTAACCACTAATATGAACCTCTTTAAGTCAAGTGTTTCTCTTTTTCAACCCCTGACAGAACCCAGTAAGTCAATAACACACATAGAGGTTCCAAAACAATATAGGGTCTGGTTGAACCTATTATAAAAAAACTCTCAAGTCAATCTGTGTTTACACGCCCAAGAAGGTCCAACTCCCCCCCCCAAATAAACACATATTTCATACCTTCCTTCAGGCTCACAAACACACAACAGCTACACAACGACGACATAAAACAAAACATCAACTTTCACACAAACCACAAACAAACGACAAATAAAACAAACACAAAGGCAAGAAAACAACCCCACCCTCCCTTCAACGCAACCCCCAACCCCACCAAACCCCCCAACCCCTACCCAAGCCTCCACCACCCCAGAAAGTGACCAAATTAATGGGCCTTTGATAGAAAAAGTTCATATATAAGGTTCTTAAGAATTCGTATATGTATATGTATACCTGGTGTATTTATGTGAACGGATGTCTGTCTGTAAAAAATGGGTGGGCAGTACATACAGCAGCTGCTTGTTATTATTATTGGCGGACGATCCTAATTGCTCCGATACTAATTAATATTCATTTCCACGAAGAGACCTTGTAAGTGGAATGGTTATTGTGGTGATCTGCATACGCTTGTGTCCATTTGCCCCGGCCAGCTGCTTCTCCCTTTATTTATTCAGGCTGGGCATATTCTTTATTGTCACATTAATAATTATTTAAGAGGTTCGCTGGCGTGCATGTTTAACGCTGATCCTGTGGCATGATTGGTTGTTCATTTGTTGAGGAGACGGGGATGGGATGGTCTTAGTCTACGGTGTGTATGTTAAATGATAATGGTCTTGTTCTTCTTTGTTCTTCTTCTTGTTCTTCTTCTTCTTCTTCTTCTTTGTAGATAGGTCAGAGTCCTTTCGGATTTTCCAAGGCTTTTACATCATACTTTTTTTCTTCATTCCTTCTTCCTCCCTCCCTCCTCTTTCCTCCTCCCTCCTCCTCCTCCCTCTTTGTTCCACTCATTTTCTCCTCTCCTCCCTCTTCCTCGACTAAGAAAATTGAGACTACTTGTTCCGGTAAACTCTCAACCCAAATCGACCTTACTGTGTCCCTTACCGCCCCTCTCGGTACATTAAGTGAGTCAGTTAGATGCGTTCTCACATCATGCTTCCAAGACACCCAAGCAACATAGCTACCTACCCCAGTTGCTTCCGTCGACCACACTCGTAACAGCACAGGTTGTTTGAGTGCTCGTTTGTACCTGACTGTTATGAGAGGCTCGTGGTTAACATATTGATTTTAATGGGTTATATTTTTTTTAAGTTGTGGTATTTAGAACATAATGATTTGAGAAGTGTATATTGTATAAACTTTTTGTTGATTTTAATCTTATGGAAGGTGTGATGTTATGTTAATGATTTTTAAGGATGGTTAATTTAATTTGATTTGTTGTTAACTTAAGGTAAGCTAATTTAACCCAATTGTTATTTCATGTTTTCTCAAGTCACTCACTCTGTCCGTCTGTACCAGTCACTCTTTAACATTTCTATGTCACCAGTCACTCACCCCTCTCTCTCAGTCACCAGTCACTCACCCCTCTCTCAGTCACCAGTCATCACCCTCTCCTCTGATCACCAGTCACTCACCCCTCTCTCTCAGTCACCAGTCACTCACCCCTCTCTCTCAGTCACCAGTCACTCACCCCTCTCTCTGTCACCAGTCACTAATTGTCTGTCTCCTGCAGTATCCTGGAGCTTCGGAAGGAAAAGTCGAGAGACGCCGCCCGGTCCAGGAGAGGGAAAGAAAATTACGAGTTTTATGAGTTGGGCGAAGGTGAGTGTTGTGTTGTGTTGTATGTGTGTGTGTGTGTGTGTGGTGTGTGTGTGTGTGTGTGTGTGTGTGTGTGTGTGTGTGTGTGTGTGTGTGTGTGTGTGTGTGTGTGTGTGTGTGTGTGTGTGTGTGTGTGTGTGTGTGTGTGTGTGTGCACTTCAAAGTTCCTACGTATGTATTTGAAACTCCTGTGTGTGTGTGTGATTGAACTTCTGTGTGCACATGAACTGTTGTTGTGTATAACGTAAGATCGCTGCTGTGAGTGCATTTTAACAAGGCAGTGTGTATGCTTGTGGTAACCTAATGACGTCATACAACACACAGACATTCCTAGGTGAACTGAAACACCTGACTGGACAAAACGGAGGTATGGAAGGACAAAATAAGGTATGACTGAATAAAATGGAGGTATGACTGGAAAAAATAAGATGTGGCTGGACAAAATTAGGTGTGGTTGGATAAAATAAGGTGTGGCTGGACAAAATAAGATGTGGCTGGACAAAATAAGATGTGGCTGGACAAAATAAGATGTGAGGTGGATGAATGGAGGTAAGGGTCGGCGTGGCAGGTCCCAGGGGGTGAGACACGACCCTAAATACGTTTCTTCAGGGAGGGTCAAATTGATTACGGGAAAACTTGTCAAAAATATTGTTTACGACTGTGTGTTTGTCTGTTTTTGTTGTGTGTTTGTCTGTTTTTGTTGTGTGTTTGTGTTTATCTTTATGTGTTTTCTATTGTGTGTTTGGGGCTGCTGTGTTTGTTTTCGTTGTGTATTTGTTTTCTATCTACTGATTGTCAGATGGTTGTTTTGTATGTGCTTTATTGATTTTGTTTTTGCTTTCTTTTGCCTTTTTCCATGTTTTGTGTGTTTGTTTGTTTGTTTGTTTGTTTGGTGTTTTATGCAATTGTCCATTGTCTCTTTGTATGTTTCTTTGTCACGTGTTTCTTTGTATGTATACAGTCTATTCATAATTCAGTTGTAGAAATACATATTTATACATCGGGGTGGCGTGTGTGTGTGTATGTGTGTGTGTGTATGTCCTCTTTAATAGGACTTAGCCCTCTTTAATAGGACCAAACCCTCTTTAATAGGACCTAACCCTCTTTAATAGTACTTAACCCATTTTAATAGGACTTGGCCCTCTTTAATAGAACTTAACACTATTATTTTTTTCCTCCTGTGTGCCGCAGATGTTGCCGTTGCCTCCAGCCATCACCTCCCAGTTGGACAAGGCCTCCATCATCCGCCTCACTATCTCCTACCTCAAGTTGCGGGAGTTCACCTTGCACGGAGATCCTCCTTGGCCCCGCGATCATATCTCCGCCAACAAGTCACTCAAAGGTATGTCCTCCAACGCACTCTACCCATTATATTATGTTTTCAACGCACACTGCCCGTTATAATATGTTTTCAACGCACTCTAACCTTCATATTATGTCTTCGACGCACTCTATATGTCCTTCGTGAGATGATCGTGTCTTTCATTCGTTCGTTTGGGGCTGAGTATTCCACCTGTTGATTGAGCCTATCCTACTAGCCGTTCCACAAGTCTCCGTATGTCTTATACTTGTTCCACGACCCTTACAAGTTCTCCACACTCCCTAAAAGGTTTCCACGCCCCTGACAAGCTTTCCACGCCCCCCGATAAGCTTTCCACGCCCCCTTACAAGCTTTCCACGCCCCCTTATAAGCTTTCTTTCACCCCCATTGCTGCTTTCCACCCCCTCACAACACCTCCACACCCATGCGCGTCACGTCCCCGACATGCTTTTCTGACGCCCCCCGATAGCCTTTCCACGCCCCATAACCTTTCCACGCCCCGATAACCTTCTTCCACGCCCCCCGACATAACCTTTCCACGCCCCCGATAACCTTTCCACGCCCCCCTTACAAGCTTTTCACGCCGCCTTACAAGCTTTCCACGTCCCCTAAAAATCTCTCCACGGAAGACCTACCTGGCGGAGAACCTACCTGACGAAGGACCTACCTGACGGAGGACCTACCTGACGGAGGACCTACCTGACGCACGACCTACCTGATGGAGGACCTAGTATTTCATTCTACTTGTTTTCTTTCTTTTCATTTCTTTAATAATTGTGTTTTTCCATCTTTACTTTCTACTCTGGACATAAGAGAGAGGCGGTGGTGGGTCGTGGTCTCAAGGTCTGGTGGATACTGACACACGTGCCTCGCCTCAAGCCCTCTGTTTTCTTTCTTTGTTTTTTCTCTGTTTCTCCTGTTTTTTTATGTTTTTTCTCTGTTTTTCCACTTTTATGTGCTTTTCCTTTGCCTTACTTTGTTTTCTTGTGTTTAATTCTTTGTTTTCCTTTGTTTTTCCACTGTTTTTTCTGTTTCTCTCTATTTACCTATTCCTCAGATTTTCCCATGTTTTACTTCTCTATTTTCCTCTGTTTTCCTTCTTTATTCACTGCTTTTCCTGTTTTCATTCTGTGTTTTCTCCGTTTTCTTCTATTTTTCCATTGTTTTTCCTCTATTCTACCTCTGTTTTTTTCCTGTTTTTTCCTTCTTTTTTTCTTTAATCTATGAACACAGCTGAGAGTGTAGGTCACTGGGTGCTGCTGAACACACACTGATCGTGGAAGTATGCGTGAGGGGCGGGTGGGGAGGGGGGGGGGGTCTTTTTTCTTTTTCCTTTTTTCCTTCGTGAGAACCATTGACCTGCATCACACGAGATACCGCTGCCAGGCCGCCGTCACCCACTGTCACACCGTCACAGATCACTGAGATTCATACCCCGGGTTTCTCACTATCATGTATGTATGAATTTATTTACTGTATGTATGTATGTATGTATGTATGTATGTATGTATATATTTACTGTATGTATGTATGTATGTATGTATGTATGTATGTATGTATGTATGTATGTATGTATGTATGTATATCCCCGTAGGTAATATCTGTGAACGCGTCTATGAACTTTTCACTAAATAATTACATTCAATAACTGTGTCAGGTAAGCGCGTTCTTTTGTGCCAGATTCAAGTATGGTACAAGTTACAGCTGTTATGTACGGTGCAGTTATTATGTATGGTACAGCTGTTATGTATGGTACAGAGAATCGGAATAATTAGTAAATAGGTTATATATAATGTAAAAAATATATCCCTCACGCGTCTAAGATATATACCTACATCAGTCAGATCAGGAAAGATATTTAGTGGACTGATTATAGAGGTATCCAATGAAGTGCCTCAAAAATATGTATACACACTGCTTAACAGGTTCTGGTGGCGTGTTTGTATGATAACGGCAACATTGTATGAGACCTCAACATTCTCTTCACCTGTAGGAGACGTCAGCATTACCCTTTCACCTGCAAGAGACCTCATACGTTAACAAATGATGACAACGTTGCTCATTTAATACAAACATTCAAGCGATCGCCACGAAAATTTATAAGTGTGTATACATTTTTTGGAGACAACTTGTATTCTGTTGCTTGTCTGACTTACCGAGTGGGACCTTGTTGAAACTTGTGACGTGTTTCAAGAGGACAGACAGAACATGTGGCTTGAGCAAACACTTGACCCAGCGCCTCCTCAACCTCACACTCGATCCCTCAACCCTCGCCCCTCTCCTCCTCGACCTCCTCCCCCTCCACCGTCTCCCTATCCCTCTCCTCCTCGACCTCCTTCTCTCCACCCACCCTCTACTCACACATTCCCCCTCCACCCTCCCCCTCGACCCTTCTCCTCGACCCTCCCCCTTGGCTTGAGATGAGTAATCTCTGAGAACCTCGACTGTGATCCGACAGTGAGTGACACACGTCAGTTTGGTGAAGGGAAGACCTCTACTCAGTCACTCACACATTCACTCCGTCCCTCACCTCGTCTCTCACTCACTCACTCACCCCTTGCTCCACCACCTACTTCATCACCACCACCACCCACCACCAACACTCCTTGCACCACCACCTCCCCCATCACCACCTCCCCCACCTGCTACTTCCCCAGGAGGCATGAGGGCCAATCTAATGGCCCAAAATGACCCACTGAACCATGATGGCCCTGGTGGAACATTAGTGACCACCTGAACCACTGGACCATGATGGGACCAGGTGGAACAGCGACAGGTGGAAGGAGGGGAAGAGGAGGAACAAGAAGAGGGAAAATAGGAAGAGAAAGAGATAGCAGGAGAAGGAAGAGAACGAAAAGGAGGAAGGGGATGGAAAAGAAGAGTGAGAAGAGGATGAGGAAGACGAGGAGGAAGAGGGCCACCACCAGACAACCTGACATCTGTCCATCACCCTCGCCGTCAGCCACTCACCGCGACAAAACAAGACTCACGCCCGTAATCCAATATTTATTCAGTGACTCATTTCCACAATTCTCTCGCTTTTTCTCCAATTTCCCCTTCCATTGGGATTTCGCCCCCCCTCTTTTTCTTCCCCTCTTTCTATCCTCTCAACGGCCTGCCATCCCTCCTCCCTTCCCTCTGTTTTCCCTCCCACTCCAGCCCCACCCCCACTCACCCCTCCCGCTTTTCTTCCTACTCCAACCCCTTATCCTTTCCTCCTCCTCCCTCATCCTCCCCTCCTCTCTCCCTTCCTCCTTTCCTTCCTCCCTTCTCTCCCTCCCTCCTCGTATTAATATTCCCTGATAAGGTAGAGCCTCTTCATACTACCACCGCCCGAAATGGGATTACAGAACGGGAATCCTTGTTTTATCAAGAAATATCTCGGTGATTTTGGCGATCCCAGTAGGTCGAGTCTGCCCTGTGCCGCACCCTCCACCCCCCAGCCTTCCATCATACCCCCACCCCTCTCCCTAACCCCCTCACACCCCTCCACCATACCACCCCACCCTCCCCATCCCATTCCACCACCTGTCACGGCCTAAATAATCCCCTTCGCTCCTATTACGTAAGGGTCAGTTTTCAATGGGAAGGAAAGAAGGAAGGGAGGGGGAGAGAGTGAGTCCCATTGCATTCGTAACAACTTTTTTTTTCCTTTTTTTTTTCATAAGATATAATTTGGGACAATTGTATAACTGGCTGGACAATGGCGCTTTATTTCATATTTTATTGTCTCTTTCCACCATATATGTATTTTTTTTCCTTTATTTTCCTTTTTATGGCATTGTGGGTAATTTTCTTGGACATGGGGAAGGAGGGAGAGAGAGGGAAGAACACATACGTTTGGATATCGACAGCGATCTTAGGGACACGAAATATCAAGATCATACCGAGAATGTGTCTTTATATTACGTATCTTAGTATGTATCTCCATAGTATACATATCTTCATTGCATGTATCCCCACGTACACCCTAAGATGGCGTCTCACGTAAACAAAATAAAACAGTGAGGTAAATTGGGGTCGTGTGGTGGCCTCTGTCCGGTCCTATTTACTCAACAAATCCCTCCATTTGGCCTCAGATCCGAACATTATCCTATTTTTCTATTTTTCTCTGAGTCCCTGTGATCTGTCCTCGGCTGGCCCACTGTGTATGCAAAAATTGGTTGGGTAAACAGTATTCTTTTGTTCCCTGGCAGCTGTGAGAGGTGGGGAAGGTGGGGTGAGGGGTGGGGATGAGGGAGAGGAGAGGTGGGGGTGGTGTGGGGAGATGCTTGAGGTGGGTGAAGAAGGAGGAGGGAAGAAGGAAAGGTGGA
Organism: Homarus americanus; assembly: GCF_018991925.1. Lineage (NCBI taxonomy): Eukaryota > Metazoa > Arthropoda > Malacostraca > Decapoda > Nephropidae > Homarus > Homarus americanus. The sequence continues at coordinate 495,599 of NW_024749318.1, forward strand.
GGAGGGTCAAGGCAAGAGGGAAGGGAAGGGAAGGGAAGGGAAGGGAAAGGGTATGGAAGAGGATAAAGGAGTAAAGGGGGGGGAAGAAGGGGGGAAGACAGAAATTATACTAAAAATAATACAACAAAAGATTTACTGTAATGTATTGTCCAAGAAGATATAAATTTATCATACAATAGAGGTAATGTATGATAAATTTATTTGTTTTATTTATGAATGTATGAGAGAGAGACATACACGGTGTTTGTAGTGTTTTGTGTATATATTAATGGTGATAAACATTCCGTGGATCATCTTCATCCTGTGTCACATTCCTTACCCCATGTCCACCACCACTATCACCAGCACCTTCTCCACCAACTATCACCACCAGCACCTCCATCTTCTCCACCACCAACAGGATCCTTCATTTCCTCTCGGTTAGATGTTTTACCCTCTGGAGCCCCTTGAGGCCTCGTCCTTCAGGCGTGACCCACCTGACGCAGGACCTCAAGAACTGGACTGATGCCGCCCATCACTCTCCCCCCAGCCACCCACCTCCGCCCACCCTCCCTCCTCCACTCACCCGCTTTTTTCAGTCATTAAGTCTCTTTTCTTAAGTGGTGCTCTTACTGTGTGTGTGTGTGCGTGTGTGTGTGTGTGCGTGTGTGTGTGGGCATGTGTGTGTGTGTGTGTGTGTGTGTGTGTGTGTGTGTGTGTGTGTTTTATGTATAGGAAAAGAACACAGGGCCAAGGTGGGGAGAAACGACAAGAGGGCCAGGTGGGGAAAGGGAGAAGGAGAGGCCCCAGGGAAAGACAGGCCAGGAGACCTGCTTACTGCTTCAATTTCTCCACTGAGACAGTTTTGTGTCTTCTTGTGGCCTTATACCTGCTTGCCCCCCCCTCTCCCTCCCTCCCCTCCTTGCTTGCCCCCTTCCCTCCCTACCCCCTTCTGCTGCTATGTACAGGGGTCTCTCTCTCTCTCTCTCTCTCTCCTTTTCCTTCACCATTCCATGCCATCCTCCCTCCCCTCCCCTCCCTCCCCTCCTCCCTCTCCTGTTTTCTCTCCCCGCCCCTCTCCCCGCCCCTCTCCCCACGCAGTAGTGTACACGGGGAGTAAGATGGTGAGGCTTTCACTTAATATAATTAATCCGGTGCAGAAGAGACTGGCAGAGGGTTGGCTGGTGTTGTTCTGATTGTAGGGGGCTACTGCTCGGCTCTGATTGTGTGTTAGAGGTTACTACTCGGCTCTGATTGGCTACTAGGGGTCATTACTCTGTTCTGATTGGCAGATAGGAATCAATACTCTGCTCTCATTGCCTCTTAGAGGTCACTACTCGGCTCTGATTGGCTGCTAGAGGTCACTACTCGGCTCTGATTGGCTGCTAGAGGTCACTACTTGGCTCTGATTGGCTGCTAGAAGCCAATACTCGGCAATAATATACTGCTGAGGGTCAGTACTCGGCTCTGATTGGCAGCTAAAGGTCAATACTCGGCTCTGATTGGCTCGTATGGACCGCGAATCATTCTCTCTCTCAAACTTAAACCCTGAATAATTAAAACCTTAAACCAGACAGCGAAAAACCCAAGAGATATAAATAAGATTAAACCAGAAGACGAATGTTCTTAAAACAACGAGAAATAAAACTAAAACCTTCGATTTATCTTTAAGAATCTCCCTCCTTCTCTTTACTTAAACCTGATGACTGACAAAAACCCACCCTAAAACTCCTTTCCAGAGACCTGTAAATAAAACTTAAACACTCTCACTCTCTCTCTCTCTCTCTCTCTCTCTCTCTCTCTCTCTCTCTCTCTGGGGGGCTTTTGCTGAGAGGTGTGTGTTTACCTCGCCAGGGTCCCCAAACAAAAGAAATTAACCCTGATTCAATTTGGTCCTTCAAGTCATCTGGCTGTGTCCTTCAGTGTAAACAAAGCGCTTCTCGACTGTCACTTGTTTCAATGGCGGCGGCGTCCAGTGGAGGATCCCATGGGTACGAATTTGTGATTAATTAACTGGGCCCTTAGTTCTAATGGGCCCCAGTCCTAATGGGCCCCAGTTCTAATTGACCCTTGTCATAATATAACCAATTTACCTTAAAACCACTACACCACATCCTGTCATTAAACCGAATTAGTAATACCTTGTAATGTATCTAACTTCTGGGGGTGGTTGTGTAAATAAATCAGTCGAACTATTTTATGAAACGCTTTTGTAGATCTGTTAACAAAAGAAGTTATTTATATTCAGCTTGTTGGTAAATAACTTTTTTTTTTACTGATTAATGTTTCCGTGTGCTAAGGTCAATTGTAAATGACTGAACTCTGTCACACCTGTAAATGTGTCATCTTTTTTCGTCACCTTTTGTAAATGATTTTTTTTTCTCACCTGTGGAAATTCATTCATATTTTCTTCGTCATCTTTGTAAATAAGTTCAGATTATTGCCTCTAACGCCTTTGTAAATGAACTGATGAGAAGCATTTGAGAGCTGAGAAATACTATGTGAGGGCTGAGAGAGAGAGAGAGAGAGAGAGAGAGAGAGGAGAGAGAGAGAGAGAGAGAGAGAGAGAGAGAGAGAGAGAGAGAGAGAGCAGCAGTTGTGGCACCAGTAATTCCGTTATCCTGCTGCTCATTGACATGCCAGCCTCGACTACAACAATTTCCCACGTTGAGACAAACCTACAGACAACTTTAAGATGGGTTTTTTTTTCACTTATTTTTTAACGTATCTTGAGGTTTTGTGGGGCTTCCCTTAAGTCTCTATTGATGGTAAAAGAATTAAAGTGGAAAGGTTCTGTTTTGTAATGTGTGTGTGTGTGTGTGTGTGTGTGTGTGTGTGTGTGTGTGTGTGTGTGTGTGTTACCTGGCTTAAACAACACAGACAAGATGGCGGCATCACAAAATGGCTTCAGAGTGTCATAGAGACTCGAGTGTATTACCTTGATGTGTTCGTCTGGCGTAGCTCGACGGGAACGACAAGGAGGGCGCTGGTGATCGCTGGTGCTGGCTGTGGTGTGTTTTAAGTGTGTGTGTGTGTGTGGCCCCTTAACTTATTTAAGATATTGTCCCCCCCCCTTGTTTACCTCACCCTGACCCGTCCCTCCCCTCCCCACACCTGCCTCCTCCCCATCTCTCCCCAACACACCCCTACTCCCACGTCTCCCCAACCAATCCTTCCTTCACTCCCACCGTTCACTTTCTCCTCTCCCCTTACTCCCCTCCCCCTCCCTCTCCCCAACGCGTCTCTCAATATATGGTCTGAGTGTGATAATCTCCGCTTATCATTAATACGAAAATATTTGTTACTCTACTGGTGATATTGACGCGACCTGCTACTACGAGTCTCTCTCTCTCTCTCTCTCTCTCTCTCTCTCTCGACTAAACTGTGATACAGTTTCCACTTAACAATATTTCAGTACAAAGGTTCGCATCCCATCTCGTTTATTATCTAAAAGTTTATTAAGAATTAAACAGCGGATAAAATGGCGTCGAAATTTTCCTGAGACTCTACCTTAACTAGTAGCGTTCTCTATAAGGGAAATTTAGGCCGCGTGTAGGAGGTGGGTGTGGGCGTGTAGGTGGTGGGACGGGGTGTGGGTGAGTTGGATGATGTACCGGGACGTGGACCAGGGTGAAGGCTGGAAGTGGATGATGTACCGGGACGTGGACCAGGGTGAAGGCTGGAAGTGGATGATGTACCGGGACGTGGGCCAGGGTGAAGGCTGGAAGTGGATGATGCACGGACGGACCAGGGTGAAGGCTGAAATGGATGATGTACCGACGTGGACCAGGGTGAAGGCTGAAGTGGATGATGTACCGGACGTGGACCAGGTGAAGGCTGGAAGTGGATGGTGTACCGGACGTGGACCAGGTGAAGGTTGAAGTGGATGGTGTACCGGGACGTGACCAGTGAAGACTGGAAGTGGATGGTGTACTGACGTGGACTAGGTGAAGGCTGGAAATGGATGATGTACCGACGTGGACCAGGGTGAAGGCTGGAAGTGGTTGATGTACGGGACGTGACCAGGTGAAGGCTGGAAATGGATGGTGTACCGACGTGGACCAGGGTGAAGGCTGGAAGTGGATGATGTACTGATCGGACCAGGGTGAAGGCTGAAGTGGATGATGTACCGGGACGTGGACCAGGGTGAAGGCTGGAAGTGGATGATGTACCGGGACGTGGACCAGGGTGAAGGCTGGAAGTGGATGATGTACCGGGACGTGGACCAGGGTGAAGACTGGAAGTGGATGGTGTACCGGGACGTGGACCAGGGTGAGGGAGGCGTTAAGTTACTTACTCGTGGTGGTAGTCATTCCCGGTACTTCCGACACAGGGCTGCCTAACGAAGGCCGGTCCAGGAGCTGGCTGTGACCCGTATAATCCAATACTCTCCCTCTTCACTCCTCATTTCTCCTCCTCACTCTCCCTCACTCCTCCTCACTCTCCCTCACTCCTCCCCACTCTCCCTCACTCCTCCTCACTCTCCCTCACTCCTCCTCACTCCTCCCCACTCTCCCTCACTCAATACCTCCCCTCACTCTTCTCACTCCCTCACTCTCCTCACCACTCCCCTCCCTCACTCACTCCCCCCTCCTCTCTCTCATCTCATTGTATTTCCTTTTCTGTCTTTTCTTCCATTACTCCATTCCCTCCTTCCCTCCACCACGCAAAAGAATAAAGGAGAGAGAGAGAGATAAATAACGTTGAAAGAAAGCACAAGGGAAGCAGGATAAAGGTCATGAATAGAGAGAAAATGTAGTGATGATGGAAATAGAGAAAACTGTGATAAAGTCATAGATAAAGAAAGTGAGATAATGATGATGTGAGAAGGAGGGGAGGTAGGAAGGGGGATTAAAAGAGAGGGGGATAGGAAGGGAGGATAATAAGGGAGTATTTACGGGAAAGAGAGAAGGCGATATTAAATACTGGGGAGAGGGGAGGCTGAGGGAGAGGAGGGAGGAGGGGGAGAGGGAGGCTGAGGGAGAGGGAGGCTGAGGGAGAGGGAGGCTGAGGGCAGGAGGGAGTGAGGGAGGCTGAGGGAGAGGGAGGGAGTGAGGGGAGGGGGAAGAAAAGAGCGAATGTAAACATATTGTATAATGCAGTCAACACAGTTAATGTATTAATAAGTAAAATATCTCTGATTAATTACTTGTGTCTGTCTGTTTGTCTGTCTCTTCTTGGTTGGATGTGTGTGTGTGTGTGTGTGTGTGTGTGTGTGTGTGTGTGTGTATCATTACCTCAGGTTAAGTACAGTCAGTGTTACCAACTACACGTTTACACCTATTATAATATATTAAACTATATTGTTTTTAATCAAGCAGCGTTACCAAGTTGTTTTTATTTACTCAAGAGATGATAAACACTTCCAATGGCCGAAAACACTTGAGCCGAGACTGAAATTCTTAATCTTGTGTTTTATTTTGTTTTAATTTGTTTTATTTTGTTTTGTCTCGTTTTATTTGGGAGAAGAAAACGTTTATAGTCACTGTGGAGTCTCACTGAGGTTTGGCGGCCATCTTGACCGCCATGTTTCGTGTCGTAAATAAGTTTTAATGACAAGTAATGGAAAAAATTTAATTTAACGAATCTTTTAAGAATTCGGCTTAAAAATATCCCTTAGTTTATTAAGTTTATGGAGTCTTATTAGAGAAAATGTATAGAGCTTTACGGGGGAACTTTAGAAATAGTGACGACATTGTGGGTGACTGGGTGGGGTGACTGGCGCGCGGACTGTACTAGTGACTGTGGGAACTGACTGTTGTAGTGTATAGATCAAGATTTCCTGAAGCAGTTGTTGGCCTCATATGCCCGGGAGGTTCCGCCATGGACTGCACTAAGCCTCTCCATTAGGGAACCTTTTTGCAAGTAAGACTCCTCCGCTTTTTCTAATAAGGAAAAGTAGTGACGTATCAGAACGACTTTTCTCTGTGTTAAAGACCGCATCGCCACCCGAGAATGGACCTTCCTGCTCCGGTAATCGCAGGGGGGAAAATCGCCCTTGTGGCTTCCTGATCTTAAGGGTGAGAGTCCCTGAAGGGTTAAGGGGGACGGAACGGTCAGGCCCACCTCAAAAGGGGGGAGGGGGAAGCTGGTGGAAATGTTGCAATTGAAAAATATTCAATAGAAAAGTTGGCGGCCGGGCGGGCGCTATCGGAGGCTAGGACGCCGCCCTCGACATACCAATGAGCACCACCACCACCACCACTCGGGAGGAGACGCCGGGCCCTGGGAGGAGGAGGAGGTAGGAAGGGGATGAAGAGATGAGGAAGAGGAGGGGAGAAGAAAAAGATGAGGAAGATAAAAGGGTGAAGGAAAGGAGGAGGAAGGGGATGAAGGAGAGGACGAAGAGGGAGGGGGTAAAGAGATGATGAGGAGGAGGAGGAGGAGAGGAAGACAACAAGAAGAATGAGAAGAAGAGGGAGAAGGAAGAGGAATAAAAGGAGGGAGGGTAAGAGAGGAAGATGATGAGGAATAGAGGAGGAGAAAAAGGAGAAGTAAGAAGAAGAGAAGAAGGAGAAAAGACGATGAAGAGGAGAGGGAAAACAGAGAGAAAATAAAAAGGTGAGAGAGGGTAAGACAGGAGAGGTCAGGAGGGAAGGAAGACAAAGAGAAGGAGGAGAGGATGAGGAACAGGAAGGGAAGAGAGAAGGGGAGAGATGAAAAAAGAGGAGGGAGAGGAGGAAGGACCATGAGAGAGAGAGAGAGAGAGAGAGAGAGAGAGAGAGAGAGAGAGAGAGAGAATTTTAACTCCAAGATCAACGCTCACCTGAGTATACCTTGTTCATCACAGGTGAAGGTGAACTCATAAAGCAAGAGGCTCTAGGGCAGGGGTTCTCAACCAGGGGGGAATGTATATGTACTAATATGGAAAAAATAAAGGATTTTCAGTATTATATGCATATTATTTGGAATGCACTTTTTGAGGCAGACAATCTTGGAAAGGAGGGGGGAATGACATTCTGACATATGGTGAAAGGGGTGCATGGGGCAAACAAGGTTGAGAACCACTGCTCTAGGGGGTATTGAACCTTCCCGCAACCCCATTTATCTCTTAAATTTCCTTAGGAGGTGGTAGGGATGGTGGTAGGGGTGGTAGTGGTAGTGGCAACGATGATGATGGTAGTAGAATTAGTAGTAATGGCGACTAGAAACGAGGAGGAGGAGAGGGAGGAAGAAGAAATAGAGGAGGAGGAGGAGGAGGAGGAGGAGGAGGATGATGAAGTTGAGGAGGAAGAGAAAGGGGGAATACAGTTGAAGGTTGATGGATCGTGGACTCCTCATGGTCAGTGAGATTATTGTCTTCCAAAGCACGAGTTGACACACACGCCCTTCCCTCCCCTTCCCCTCCCCTTCCCCTCCCCTTCCCCACCAGTTTTCGTTTAACAGGGACGGATCTTACACAAAAGAGAATTAAACTCTAATAAGCTCAGTCAGTCGCAATTCGCTGGACCTGAATGGTTGGGATCAGAGGCAGAATAGCAATGAGAAAACGGGGCCAAAATATGGACACCCAGAGGCAGGGAGGGGCGGAAGAGGAGGGAAGAAGAGGAAGAACAAGAAGAAGAGGAGGAAGAATAGGATCAGAGAAGGTAGGTCCTTCTTTCATCTTATTCTTCCTCCTCCCTTTTCCCCCCTCTTTTTCCCTCCTCCCGACCTCTTTGTCTTCCTCTTCCTCGTATCCCCCTTCCCACCTCCTTTTCTTCCTCCCCTCTTCATTTCCTCCTTCCTCTCCTCTTCCTTCCCCGTCTCTTCCTCATCTTCCTCTTCTTTCCTTCCTCCCCTTTTCCCTTCCCCTCCTCTTCCCCTCCTCTTTCTTTCCCTCCTCCTCTTTCCCCTCTTCTCCTTCCCCTCCTCTTCCTCATCTCCTCCTCCTATCAACCCTCAAAATAATAACCAAACTCTCACTCGCCTTCAATATAACTCTCCGCTCACAGTCAGCCACACTCCAAGATGGTCGTCTCGCTCAGGTAGTACCAGAGACCAGGTGACCTTATTAATGCAGGTGTAAATAATACAGAAATAACGCCTTACCTGTGAGTGTTACCTGTTTACCTGTGAGTGTTACCTGTTTACCTGTGACTGTTACCGGATTTGACCGCAGAGTGCCCAGACTGTTACCAGTTTACCTGTAGCAATTGGTTTACCTGTGAGTGTTACTGATTTACCTGTGAGTGTTACCTGTTTACCAGGAGTGTTACCTGTTTACCCAGAGTATAATTTGTTTACCTGTGAGTGTTACTCTGTTTACCTGTGAGTGTTAATACTGGTTTACCTGTGAGTGTTACCTGTTTACCTGTGACTGTTACCGGTTTACCTGTGACTGTTACCTGTTTACCTGTGATTGTTACCTGTTTACCTGTGACTGTTATGAAGCGTTACTTCGGTGAGAGTGAGTGAGTTAGGCCTGTAACACTAATGATGGCAGGTGGTCGGGAAGTAACGCTGAGGACATCTACGCCGACGATATCTACACTGACGATACCTGCTCTTACGATACCTCCACTTACGATACCTCCACTTACGATACCTCCACTTACGATACCTCCACTTACGATACCACAATAGAGAGACAATAGATACAATAATTCATCCTCATGTTCTTAAAAAAAAAAAATCAAAACTGCGCCACAACTGAGATTCTCGAGTGTAGGAAAGACCGTCCAGGGGGCTCGTCAACACTGTGGGGGGTGAGAAGTGTTACCCAGGTGCTAATGAGAGGAAACATCGCAGGTGTTCATAGGTGTAAGGGAACGACCGCGAACTTCCTGGAACTGTCACCGGAAGAGGAGGAAGGAGAGGGGGAGGGGAGGAGAGGAAGTGTATTGTAAAATTTGTTGTGATAGATCATTTTAACTCCTCAGCGTGTAATTGTCCGTGTTAGTAGTTGTCTGAGTAAGAGGAGGAGGAAGAAGGAAGAAGAGGAGGAGGAAGAAAGAAGAGGAGGAGGGAGAGAGTATTGTAATGGCTGTGTGTTTCCCTTCTTTCCCTCCTCTTCTTCCCCCACTTTCTCCCACACCCTCCTTCTCCCCTACATTCTCACCACTCCTTCTCCCCACTCATTCTCCCCACTCCCTCAAAAGTCTGTGGGACAGTTCAATTATGGCATTTAATCGCTGTTAGTGACTTATGACACGAGACAACAGCTGACCAGAACAACAGTGGAGGATGGGGGTGAAGGAGGAGGAGGAGGAGGAAGAAGAGGAGAAAGAAGGTGGAGTAGATGGTGGAATTATTATTATTATTATTATTATTGTTGTTGTTGTTGTTGTTGTGTTGACTCCCCCCCACTCCCCCCCACCCCCCCACCCCCACAGCCGCTCCCCCGGTCCGAGCGATGATTAAATTACGTCTTAGTTTATCAGTTTTAACTTCCATGTTTGTTCTTTTAACTTTTATGTACTTAATTATTTGTGGTTTCTTGTTGAGGCGGTGAGGCGCGACGCTCTTCATTTGTTTTGCTTTTCGGTGAGTTTTAGTCGGGTTGTTTTAGTCGGGTTCGTTTAAAGTTTGAAATGGCTCGCTTTAAAAGGATTGGCAAGTTAGTCGGGTTTGTAATAGTCGGGTTCGTTTTACTTGGCCTTAGTCGGCTTTAGAGAGAAAGAGAGAGAGAGAGACGGGAAACGTAATTAAGATAGAAAGAAAGAGAGAAACTAACACCAAATCAAATAACAAACACAGTTCACCGCTGACAATGCCAGGTACACCTCCGACACTCCCAGGAACACCTCCGGGACACCCCAGGTACACACTTCACACCCCAGGTACACCTGACACTCCCAGGTACACCTCTGTCACTCCCAGGTACACCTCTGACACTCCAGGGTACACCTCTGACACTGCCAGGTACTCCACTGACATTCCCTGGTGTACACCTCTGACACTTGGTGTACACGCCCGACACTCCCAGATACACCTCAGACACTCCCAGGTACAGCTCAGACACTCCAAGGTGCACCTCTCGGATACCCCAAGTGCACCTTGACACTCCCAGCACACCTCTGACACCCCAGGCACACCTCTGACACCCCAGGTACTCCACTGACACTCCGTGGTACACCCCTGACACCCCCAGGTACATTCCTGACACTCCCAGGTACACCCCAGAAACTCCCAGGTACACTTCTCACACTCCTAGGTACACTCCCTGACACCCCCAGGTACTCCTCTGTCACTCCCCGATACAATCTTTAACACCCCCAGGTACACCGCCGACATTCCCAGGTGCACACCGCTGACACTGCCAGGTTAATCTCAGACAGTCCCCCAGGTACAGTTCTCACACTCGCAGGCACACCTTCCTGACACCCACAGGTACACCTCTGACACTCCTAGGTATTCCTCTCACACTCCCTGGTACACCTCTGACACCTCACACAGGTACACCTCAGACACACCCTGGTACACCTCTGACACTCCCATGTACACCTTCTTTCAATTGCGGTTCTCCCCTGACACTCCCCAGGTACACCTCAGACACTCCCAGGAACACCTCCTCAGACACTCCCAGGTGGCCACCTCACACTCCCAGGTACACTTCTCACACTCCCAGGTACACCCTCCTGACATTCCCAGGTACACCTCTTGACACTCCCAGGTACACCTCTGACACTGCAGGGTACACCTCTGACACTCCCAGGCCACCTCTCTGACACTCCCAGGTACACCTCTGACACCTTCAGGTATACCTTCTGACACCCCAGGTACACCGGACACCGCCACAGGTACTCCACCGACATTCCCGGAAAAGCACCTGACACCCCAGGTACACGTCCACCCCTGCATACGCCTCTGACACTTCCGCACAGCTCTGACACCCCAGGTACACCTCTGACACTTCCCAAGTACTCCACTGACACCCCTGGTACACCCCAGACACCCCAGGTACACTCTCACACTCCTAGGTACACCTCTGACACTTCTAGGTAATCCCTCTCGGGTCACTCCCTGATACACCCTAACACTCCCAGGTACACCGCTGACACCCCAGGTACACCGCTGACACTTCCTGCCAGGCACACCTCAGACACTGCCAGGTACACCTCAGGACACTGCCAGGTACACCTCAGACACTCCCAGGTACACCCTAGAGGTTCCCAGGTGCACCTCTGACACTCCCAAGTGCACCTCTGACACTCCCAGGCACACCTCTGACACTCCCAGGTGCACCCTGACACTCCCAGGTACTCCACCGACACTCCCAGGTATTACTCCTCACACTCCCAGGTACACCTCCGACTCTCCCAGGTACACCTCTGACACTCCCAGGTACACCTTTGACACTCCAGAGTACACCTCTGACACTCCCAGGTACACCTCTGACACTCCCTGATACACCTCTAACACTCCCAGGTACACCGCTGACACTCCCTGGTACACCTCTGACACTCCCAGGTACACCTCTGACACTCCCAGGTACTCCACTGACACTCCCTGGTACACCCCTGACACTCCCAGGTACACCTCTGGATACACTCCCAGGTACACACCTCTGACACCCCAGGTACCTCAGACACTCCCAGGTACACCCCCAGACACCTCCCAGGTACACCCCTGACACTCCCAGGTACACCTCTGACACTCCCCAGGTACACCTCTGACACTCCCAGGTACACCCCAGACACTCCCAGTACACCCCAGACACTCTCAGGTACACCTCCCACACTGCAGGTACACCTCCGACACTCCCAGGTACACCTCTGACACTCCCAGGTACACCTCTGACACCTCCCAGGTACACCCTGACACTCACAGGCACAATTCCTGACACTCCCAAGTACACTGACACCCCAGGTACCTCCCACTGACATTCCGTGGTACACCTCTCGACACTCCCCAGGTACACCGCTGACAATGCCAGGTACACCTCCTGACACCTCCCAGGAACACCTCCGACACCCTTGTGGCACACTTCTCACACTCCCAGGTACACCTCCGGACACTCCCCAGGTACACCTCTGTCACTCCCAGGTACACCTCCTCCGACACTCCAGGGGTACACACCTCTGACACTGCTTTTCAGGTACTCCACTGACATTCCCTGGTACACCTCTGACACTCCCAGGTACACGTCCGACACCCCAGATACACACCTCTGTGACACCTCCCAGGTACAGCTCAGACTCTCTCCAAGGTGCACCTCTGACACTCCTGCACCTTTGATACCCCAGGCACACCTCTGACACTCCAAGGTCCACCCCTGACACCCCAGGTACTCCACTGACACCTGTGGCACCCCTGACACTCCCAGGTACATCTCTGGCTACACTCCCAGGTACAATTCTGTGAAACCCTTAAGTGTACACTTCACACTCCTAGGTACACCCCTGACACTTCTAGGGTACCTCTGTCACTCCCCTGATACACCTTTAACACTCCCAGGTACACCGGGCTGACATTCCTAGGTACACCGCTGACACAATTGCTAGGTACACTTGCTAGACAGTCTCAGGTACAGTTCTCACACACTCGCAGGTGCCATTCTCTGACACTCACAGGTACACCTCTGACACTCCTAGGTATTCCTCTGACACTCCCTGGTACACCTCTGACACTCACAGGTACACCTCAGACACACCCCTGGTACACCTCCTCTGACACCCCAGGTACACCTCTTTCACTCCGTGGTTCTCCTTCCCCTGACACTCCCAGGTACACCTCAGACACTTAGAACACCTCAGACACTCCCAGGTACACCTCTCACACCCCAGGTACACTTCACACTCCCCAGGTACACCTCCGACATTCCCAGGTACACCTCTGACACTGCAGGTACACCTCTGACACTGCAGGTACACCTCTCTGACACTCCCAGGCACCTCGACACTCCCAGGTACAATTCTCTGACACTCCCAGGTATACCTCTGACACTCCCAGGTACACCTCTGACAGTGCCAGGTACTCCACTGACATTCCCTGGTACACCTTGACACTCCCAGGTACACGTCCGGCACTCCCAGATACGCCTCTGACACTCCCGGTACAGTTTGACACTCCCAGGTACACCTCTGACACCTCCAGGTACTCCACTGACACTCCCTGGTACACCCCAGACACTCCCAGGTACACTTCTCACACTCCTAGGTACACCTCTCTGACACTTCTTAGGTAATCCTCTGTCACTCCCTGATACACCTCTAACACTCCCAGGTACACCGCTGACACTCCCAGGTACAATTGCTGACACTGCCAGGTACGGCCCCAGACACTGCCACAGGTACACCTCAGACACTACCAGGTACACCTCAGACACTCCCAGGTACACCTCAGATACTCCCAGGTGCACCTCTTGACACTCCCAAGTGCACCTCTGACACTCCCAGGCACACCTCTCTGACACTCCCCAGGTGCACCTCTGACACTCCCAGGTACTCCACTGACACCCCAGGTACATCTCACACCCTGTAAGTACACCCCTCCGACTCTCCCAGTACACCTCTCTGACACCCCAGGTACACCTTTGACACTCCAGAGTACACCTCTGACACCTCCCAGTACAACTTCTGACACTCCTGATACACCTCTAACACTCCCAGGTACACCGCTGACACTCCCAGGTACACCTCTGACACTCCCAGGTACACCTCTGACACTCCCAGGTACTCACCGACACTCCTGGTACAACCCTGACACTCCCAGGTACACCTCTGACACTCCCAGGTGCCACCTCTGACACCCCAGGTACACCTCAGACACTCCCAGGTACACCTCTGACACTCCCAGGTACACCTCTGACACTCTACAGGTGCACACCTCTGATACTCCCAAGTGGCCACCTCTGACACTCCCCAGGTACTCCACCTGACATTCCGCTGTGTTACACCTCTGACACTCCCAGGTACAATTCCTGCTGACACTCCCAGGTACACCCCTGACACTCCCAGGTACACCTCCTGACACTCCCCAGGTACTCCACTGACACTCCCAGGTACACCCCTGACACCCCAGGTACACCTTGACACCCCAGGCACTCTGACACTCCCCAGGTACACCCCAGACACTCCCAGGTACACCCCAGACACTCTCAGGTACACTTTCCCACACCTCGCAGGTACACCTCCGACACTTGTGTACACCTCTGACACCCCAGGTACACACCTTCTGACACTCCCAGGTACACCTCTGACACTCACAGGTACAATTCTGACATCCCAAGTACAATTCCTGACACTCCCAGGTACTCCACTGACATCTCCGTGTTACACCTCTCTGACACTCCCAGGTACACCGCTGACAATGCCAGGTACACCCAGACACTCCCAGGAACACCTCCGACACACTCCCAGGTACACTTCTCACACTCCCAGGTACACCTCCGACACCCCAGGTACACCTCTGTCACTCCCAGGTACACCTCTGACACTCCAGGGTACACCTCTGACACTGCCAGGTACTCCACTGACATTCCCTGGTACACCTTCTGATACCCTGCACCCACACTCCCAAGTGCACCTTGACACCCCAGGCACACCTTCCTGACACTCCCAGGTACACCTCTGGATACCCCAGGTACTCCACTGACACTCCG
>NW_024749319.1:0-18470 GCF_018991925.1 Homarus americanus
GAACATATCCCATTGTAAATAGGGGTATACCTACTTCAGTGTTGTTGTCATTTCACAACTTTTTCAGTGTACAGAGTAGTTGTGACTTTCTTTTAATGCCATATGATATATTTATGGTACAGGCTGCTCTTCATTTCTCAGTTGGACAGCTTTATTGAATCTGGTTGTTTGTCAGTAAAGGATATGATTTTTAATAATATTTTAACATCCATTTAATCAAAGGTAGGCAGGGCTTGAGTTGTGGTAGTATGAACTGTTATGATATACCAGTTAACTTTTTTCAATAATTCATTCCAGTTTTTATACTTCTCAAGCAAGTGCAGTCCAGCTGATACTAGTACAGTACTGTAATACCGTATTGTAATTACAGTAATCTTTTGTTGATGGGAATCTTTGATCCCCAGAACTCCGAGTGGATTTTTATATTAAAATTATTAGTCATTTTAAAATTTAGTTAACATGTTGATAATATATGCAGTACAGGGAACTAGTTTTTTGTGCGCCCATCAGCCGCTTGACTCACCCACCAGGTGTCAGTTTGGCTTTGTTTACAGTGGAGTGAACATCGATTTTGTTGGTATCTTGAATATTTTTGCATTTTTACACGAAAATTATTGGTCATTCTGAAATTTAGTTAACATATTGATAATATATAGCGCAGTGCAGTGTTGATTTAAATAAAATAATCTTGAATCACACCTAGTGAACTTAAAATTTTATTGGTGAAATGACGGCATCAAGCATGGGTCCTCTGAAAGGTGATTTCTCCTCCATCCACACTGCTTTCTCTTCTCCCTTCTTTTCCACCCCCACTTCTAATTCCCATCATCATCATCAACCAGGAACCTTCTTCATATACACCTCAAAGTAAGTGCACTATACTGCATTTTTTTTTTTTACTTTGTATGTACTTTTCTCTGAGCTGCAACCAATTTCCCAATATCTCATTGAAACAGTGGATTCGGTTAACGAACGATTCTGTGGAACGAATTGTGTTCGTTAACTGAGGGACCACTGTACATATATATATACTGTAAAACAAAGAGACGATTGAGTTACACTGGGATGTTTTGTTGGCACATCTGCCCAACGCAATCAATATACCAACAAAGTGCAGTGAGTTCTGCTATAACGCGTGTTTTGACAACGCGAATTTGCTCGAACGCGATTTATGAATTGAGGAACGATATTTGTAAAACGCGAACTCGTTTGCTCTAACGCGATTCCACTCGAACGGTTGTTGTGGCTTCAGTTCACGTTCGACATCACATGTTCAATTGAGTTATGTGTTTTGTTTGTGAACAATTGCAGAAATAATGTATGTAATATTTGTGTATACAGTATACCTATATATTATAAGTAAATTGTAAAATTTTACATAAAAGAGAAAATCAAATTACATAGCGTTTTACACCTGCGCTCTCTCTACATCACACACAGTGTTTACAGTTCACGTTCGACATCACATATTCAATTGATTTATGTGTTTTGTTTGTGAAGAATTGCAGAAATAATTTATGTAATATTTATGTATACAGTAAACCACTCACAAGGTCCTACAGTACCACTAATTATTTTATACTGAAACTTACGTTTGGTAAGCTGGATTAAAATGAAGTGTACTGTACAGTGTTGTGGCTTGGCTCAATGTTTACAGTTCACGTTCGACATCACTTGTTCAATTGATTTATGTGTTTTGTTTGTGAAGAAATACCTGTACAGTATATGTAAATTGTAAAATTTTAAATAAGAGAGAAAAACAAAATAAGTAGCGTTTAAAGTGTACTGTACATTGTGGCTTGGTGCGGGGTTATGCAGTGTTTACAGTTCACGTTCGACATTGTATAGATATGTACATACCAAGATATGTGAACACGCCTGACACCAGGACTCTTGTTACCATTCATTGTACCATTTATTCACATGTCTGTATTACTACATATTATTATAGCATGTCTGATGTCCATGCTTATGTCTAATGCCTATGTTCATTTAATATGTCCCGATGTACTATGTCTGTACCGCGCTAGTCGAGTAATTAGAAGACCTCATTTATTGTCCTAGGAATGTCTAGCAACTCCCCTTGCCTGGCTAGCTAATTTCCCTCAGATCGGCCTCGGCCTACCTACGGTCCGGGGTCCCTAGTAATCGCTCCTGTATCGGTTGGCTATCACGCCCAGCCTTGTACCACTTATTGAATATACCTACTGCTCGTGCCCTGGAGTTTCAAGAACCTTGTCTAGGATTACATCCACCACACCACATGGCGCAGTCTGAGTAGCTCCAACACGACAGTTTACAAGCCTCAAGAGCCGGCCCCGTCTGTTTCCGGCCTCGTCTGTTTCCCGCCCAGAAGATATACTCCACAGTGCCCCTGGATTTAAAGTGCTTTGTGACCTTGTGAAGTGCCCTAAGTGAAGTGCAGTGCCTTTCATGTCTCTTTGCTATGTTTCTGCGGCCCTACAGGTAGCAGACACGCCTTCAGCCCAGTTTCCAAGACAGCACTTCCGGCATACACCCCCCATCCACGGAGGCTCGCAAGCCACTGCCCGCGTCCCCTTACCACCAGCATCTCGCCCGGGCGCGCGGAGGAATACACCGCCGCTAGCCGCCTCCTCTCACTTCACAAATATTACAGTCAGTACTCTTTTACTTGCCAGCCAGTTCCCGCACTTAAGCAAATCCATTGGCGAAAATATAGCACTTCACCTTATTCTCCTTGTCTTTCCCATCGCAACAATACCAAGCACGAGATGTCTGACCACGACGATTTGCTGGGAAATTTATATGAGGATTATGAGGAAGACGACGCCTCACAGACCCTCCCACCCCCCCTCACGCCTCACACGCCGGGCGCGCCAAATTCAAAGGATGGGAGCCAGGATATACGTCAGTTAATCCACTTCCTACAAGTTTCTCAAGAGAAGGAAGCCCAAAGACGTCAATTAGAGGAGGAAAAACGACGTCAAGAGGAATTGTCAAGACAGTCAGAGGAATCAGCTTACCGCCTTCAACTTCAACAACAACACCAAGCTGATAACCGCAAATTCCTGGACCTATTGGAATTGCTGGCAACGAGGACGACTTCACCAGCTGCCACAACCAATTCGCCAGCTTCAGCCTCTTCATCTATCCTTCAGACAACGCCTCCTCACACGTCACCTATCCCCCTTGGGTATACCTCAGTGCCTTCTCAACCACCTGCTCCAGTCTCAACTCTCGTCGACCTCCACCGAATGCCCCCTCTTAAACAACTCATCCAATTAAGATCGTGCATTTCCCTCGATGTTCAACGCCTCCTAGAGCACACGCTAGCCATCCCCCCTGACTCCCCCAGGTCAGTGACAGAGGTTTTAAACGCCTTGCAGAGTCATTTCCGTGGCCTCCGCAATGAAGCTTTGCGTCGTAGGGAACTGCTATCCTGCAAACAAGCTTCTGGGGAATCATTCTCAGACTTCTATGCACGACTTAAGGACCTAGCAACCGAGGTGGACCTATGTACAGGCGATCCTGTAACCTGTGCTGAGATCCAGCTCAAGATGATCTTGCTGATGGGTGTACGTGACGAGGACCTGCTTCAGAAACTCCTCACCCTCGACGCCGCCTCTTCCCTCACCGACTTCGTCACCTGTTGCAGGTCGTATGAGGCCACAAGAGAGGCTACCTCAGCTATACACTCATCGCCATCTCAAGTCCACGCCGTCTCCACCTACAAGAGGAATCAACGCCAGATGCAGACGACGTCCTCTCCACAGCCCCCGTCACAGTCACCAGTTTCTTCTCCCGAATCCTGCAGAAACTGTCAGCACCAGCATGGTCCAGGAAAGTGCCCTGCGGCTGATAGTACATGTCGAAACTGTGGGTTTCAAGGCCATTGGCCCCGCACACCTCGATGTCCTGCCAACAAGGTCTCATGCAACGCTTGCAACAAGCAAGGACACTTCGCCAAGTGTTGCAGGTCCACCAAGAAGCCTCCATCTCCAGGTCAAAACGTCTCTTCACAGCCCGACAGAACGTCCACACCACCGTCTCCCAAGAACGACAAAGGATGCCGACGCGTGGATGATACCTCGAGTGACAGGTCCCCCAAGCCCGTCAATGTTCGTCTGTCCTACGGTACCAACTCTTCCAACCTCCTGATGATACCTGACACGGGCGCGGACATCACGGTGATTGGACCAACACACCTGGACGCCCTCAACATCCCCAGGAGTAGCCTGTCACCCACAGCCATGAACGACGTGCTCACAGCGGACGGGTCCCCGATGTCTCCACCTTTGGGTTGCTTCAAGGCAACACTACAGCTCGGTCCCAAGTCTTGCCTTGCCACAGTCCACGTCCATGAGGGCATCCAAACCCCTCTCTTGTCATGTGGCCATTGTCAGGACTTGGCCATCGTCTCATCCGAGTTCCCAAAGCCCATCCTCGCTGTGACACACCTCAACAGGTGTGCAGAGATACCTGTTTCAGCCATGACCACACCTGCTGCCGCCCGGGAGTTCTTTTTTCGTCAGTTCAGCGACGTCCTTGTCTCCAAGCCCGACCTCCAGAAGACGCCGCTCAAGAAGATGACAGGCCCCCGATGAGAATCCACCTCAAGCCTGGCGCGACGCCTTTCGCCATCCACACACCCAGGCCTATCCCCTTTGCCATACGGGACAAGGTGAAGGCGGAGCTCGATTCTCTGGTGCAGCAGGGGATCATCAGACACGCCGGTGAGGAGCCCTCCGAGTGGTGCCACCCTATGGTCTTGGCACCCAAGCCTGTAGGTGTTCGCATCACAGTGGACCTCACCCATCTCAACTCGCAGGTCTCCCGTCCCGCC
This sequence comes from Homarus americanus, assembly GCF_018991925.1. Lineage (NCBI taxonomy): Eukaryota > Metazoa > Arthropoda > Malacostraca > Decapoda > Nephropidae > Homarus > Homarus americanus. The sequence goes on from NW_024749319.1 coordinate 4,826, forward strand.
CATCCATCGCCTACGCCCATCCAAGCAGTCCGCAGCGTCACCCCGTCTGCAAAGTTCTTTACCACGGCGGATGCACTACATGGGTACTGGCAAGTCGACCTGGCGGAAGAAGATCGCCACCTCACTACATTCATCACGCCCTACGGCCGCTTCCAACACTGCCGCGGACCCATGGGCTTCGCAGCAACGGGGGATGCGTACTGCCTCCGTGGGGATATGGCTCTGCAGGGTGTCACCAACTGCGTGAAGGTCGTAGATGACATCCTGCTCTTCGACGATGATCTCCCGGCCCACTTGAACCGAGTTCATCTGATGCTCACAAGATGTCGTGCCCATGGTATCACCCTGAACAAAGATAAATTTGTGGTCGCCGCCTCCCAAGTTAACTACTGCGGCTACAACATCTCGCCAGAGGGGATCTCAGCTGATGAGGAGAAGGTCAAGGCCATCAGGGACTTCCCTACTCCAGCGAACCTGACCGACCTTCGCTCATTTATGGGCCTGGTAAATCAGCTGGCCGACTTCTCCCCTAAAATCGCCACATCAGCCCAACCCCTACGCCCCCTCATGAGCCCCAAGCGCTCGTTCCTCTGGACTCCTGACCACGACCTAGCGTTCAGGAATGTTAAGAAGGCGTTGCTGTCACCCCCAGCCTTGGCACCCTTCGACCCGTCCTTACCAGTGGTCCTCCAGACCGACGCCTCCCGTCTATACGGCCTCGGATATGCCCTCCTTCAAGACCACGGCCAGGGTAGACTGCGCTTAGTTCAGTGTGGCTCCAGGTTTTTGACAGACACGGAGACCAGATACGCCACCATTGAACTAGAGATGCTGGCAGTCGCCTGGGCTATGGCCAAGTGCCGCCTTTACCTGTTCGGCCTTGGGCATTTCACCCTCATGACGGACCATCGCCCGCTCATACCCATCCTCAATCACTACACGTTGGACGCCATCGAAAATCCTCGCCTCCAACGCCTCAAAGAGAAGACCGCCCCTTACGTCTTTACAGCTGTGTGGCGCGCCGGGAAGCTTCTGTGCATACCAGACGCCCTCTCCCGAGCCCCTGTTAGTCGCCCCACACCTGAAGATGAAGTCGACTGTACCACGGCCGCTGCTCACGTTCGGTCTTTAGTGACACACACAGCCACTTCTCTTGCTGACAAGACGACGACGACGCCCTCCATCGAAGACGATAGGACTCTCCAGGAGCTTCGCATCGCCGCCGCTCAAGACCCGGCATACGTCCAACTCCTCGACTACGTCTCCGCTGGATTCCCCACCAACCGCTACGACATTCACGCCTCCGCCCTCCCCTTCTGGAAGCTAAGGGATAGCCTCTATGCGGACGGAGAGCTGGTGTTGTACGGCCCCAGGATCGTCGTTCCCGCTGCCCTCCGCCGGCGCACCTTATCCCGCCTCCATGACAGCCACCGCGGCGTTGAAGCCACCAGGCGCAGAGCCCGTCAGACCGTCTTCTGGCCTGGTATTGACGCCGATATTAAGAGCACGGTTGAGGCCTGTGAGCCTTGCCAGCAACTCCAGCCCAGCCAGCAACAGGAGCCGTACCTGTGCAATGACCTCCCGAAGCGGCCCTTTGAGTCCGTGTCCGCCGACTTCTTTAATGTGGCCGGAAAGTCTTTCCTGGTGGTCGCCGACAGGCTCTCTGGATGGCCCGTGGTAGTTCCCTGTGGTCAGGACACCACCTCTTCCAGGGTCATCCGGATGTTTTGTTGCTTCTTCCGGGAAGTCGGAGTGCCTCTCCGCCTCCGAACCGACGGTGGGCCCCCGTTCAATAGCCACGAGTTCAAGAGCTTCGCCGAACGCTGGGGCGTCCACCACATCGTCACCTCCCCTCATTACCCGCAGGCGAATGGCCACGCCGAGGCAGCGGTAAAGTCCGTAAAATACCTCATCCTCAAGACAGCACCGACGGGGAACCTGGACTGCGAGGAGTTCGACAGGGGCCTACTGGAACTCCGTAACACCCCTACCCCTGCCGGACGCTCTCCTGCCCAGGTGTTGTATGGCCGCCCCCTTCGTACTTGTGTGCCTGCCCACCCCCAGTCCTTCTTAGATGAATGGCAGATCAAGGCGGACGAGTGTGACCGCCGTGAGGCTGCCCGGATGGCCCAAGTGACAAGCCACTATGACGCCCAAGCCCGCCCCCTTCCCAGGTTGGCCGTCGGCCAGCAAGTACGAATCCAGGACCCGACGTCACACCGCTGGGACAAGGTTGGGGTCGTCATGGGCCGTGGCGAGCCTCGTTCGTACCAAGTCCGCCTCCCCAGTGGTCGTGTGTGGTGGCGAAACAGACGCCATCTCCGCCCAGTGCCACCCTCTAGTGACGAACCTTCCTCCCCGTCCCCTGTGTCCCCTTGCCCAGACCAGGAACGAAGGTCGTCAGTTGATCCTCCCATTGTCCCTCGCCGCTCCCCCCGACTCATGGAAAAAGAGTCCGTAGCCGCTCGAGATTGCACTACGAGCGTAAAGGGGGAGGGAGGTGTATAGATATGTACATACCAAGATATGTGAACACGCCTGACACCAGGACTCTTGTTACCATTCATTGTACCATTTATTCACATGTCTGTATTACTACATATTATTATAGCATGTCTGATGTCCATGCTTATGTCTAATGCCTATGTTCATTTACTATGTCCCGATGTACTATGTCTGTACCGCGCTAGTCGAGTAATTAGAAGACCTCATTTATTGTCCTAGGAATGTCTAGCAACTCCCCTTGCCTGGCTAGCTAATTTCCCTCAGATCGGCCTCGGCCTACCTACGGTCCGGGGTCCCTAGTAATCGCTCCTGTATCGGTTGGCTATCACGCCCAGCCTTGTACCACTTATTGAATATACCTACTGCTCGTGCCCTGGAGTTTCAAGAACCTTGTCTAGGATTACATCCACCACACCACAGACATCACATGTTCAATTGATTTATGTGTTTTGTTTGTGAAGAATTGCAGAAATAATTTATGTAATATTTATGTATACAGTATACCTGTACAGTATATGTAAAATGTAAACTTTTAAATAAGAGAAAAACAAAATACATAGCGTTTTAGACCCGAGCGCTCTGTTTACTCCACACTTTGTTTGAAACACGTGTGAAGTTTTTAAGTGTCCTCAGTGAATTCTGATTACTGTTTCTCCAATTTTGTGACTATGGAAAAGAAGAATATCTCTGGGAAGCACTCTGGTGATCGCATTTCCGGTGGTGATCGTAAAAGAAAGGCTATAACACTTGAAGAAAAGCTTGATGTTTCATGACTCCTCAGCCTCAACATCACCCTTATCCCCCATCAAGTTATATTCATATTTTTTCAAGGTAAAGTGTAACATTTACTGTATGATTTCATTATTAGATATGAATGTAACATTTATTTAGACTGTGCTATCCTTTGTGTTAGGCTAACTACGAAATTTTTTTTCGATTTGGAGTAATCTGCACCTAACCCTATTTTCTCCATAAGCCCTGTTATTTCTATTACACGAATTTCTATAACACGATGTTTTACAAGAACACTACTATCGCGTTATAGCAGAACTACCTGTGTCTAGACGAGGTTTGCCATGGATGCTGTTACTACAGTTGAGGCCTTCCAGGATTGTGCTATGGTTCTTCAATTGCTGAAACAAATGGGGCATCTGCAAAAGTTAAAGAAAAGACAATGAGTGTGTTGTGAATTGTTTTTTTTAATTGGCGATGGCTGGCTTGTCAAAGAAGACCCTGAATAATGATTTAATAATACTAAAGAAGTTTTAAAGTGACGAATAAATAGAAACATGTCACCGTTTTATGTGTTGTACTGTATTTTAAATTATTATTGTTTCGTGATTTATTTAAATATTTACTTGAATATTCAACACCTAATATGAAACTAATTTGAGCACTAACCCAGCCAGCAAAGCTCACTGCCAAACTGTTGTCCATTTGGGCCATCAGGCCAGCAGCCAGCAAAATGGGCAACAGTTTTGGAGGAAAGTGCCCAGTGGGCTGCCACCGTTAGCCATGAATTCCTGGCTGGGAGACTGGAAGCTATGTAGCTGGTATGTTAATTTAGATTGGAAAAGTCACGTATCCTGATATATGAGAGTCTTTAGGTTTGCTTCCTGAGGATTATAAGCCATATACCTGGCTAAGTACTATACAGTAACCACTTCTCTTTTCATCTTGTACATCCTTGGATGTACTGTATTATTTAATTTTCAGCATGTTTGGTTGACTTTTACAACTGGTGAGGACAGGTGTATTATCACAAATACAATTCTTTTTATTTATAGCTTTGGGATATTTTGAACATTAACCAATATCTTCATTCAACAGACATGTGGTCACTTGGAGAAATTCAAGAAGCATTTAGTTTAATCCTTGAGATAGAGCAGCACACTAACTTCCATGTGCTGCCTCCCAACCACCGCCAGCACTCCGCAATCCCACACCTTCAGTTTATTTATGACCGTCTACAGAAGATCTTTGGTTTAAGACTGTGGGCTAAAGTTGGTGAGTAATTAGAACGTACATTGAACATTAATAGTACAGCATAAACAAACCATTAATTTGATTCTATATATTATGTTGAGTATAAAAATTATATGGTTGTAGTGAAAATTGCAGATAAAGGAAAGAGCATTTTGTTTTCTGGCCTTTTCACTAGAGTTGAAGTGAAGAAAACTTTCGAAAGTGAGGTGAGAGGTTTGAGTAATATCTTTCAAGTATGGAGTTAAGTAACAAAATGGTGTACAGGTATTGTACTGTATTGTATTCACAACAATATGAGATTTTTTTGTTTCCTTGTAGGAGAGATGTATTTTTTTTAAATTTATTTGCTTTGGTAAAATTACTGAAGATGTATTACATTTGGTTCAGCTTTCAGCTGTTAAAGGACAATAGAGTTGGAGACGGAGGTAGACCAGTTAGTGGAGCTTGAATATGGTCGCCCGAAAGTAAATGTTGGTGTTTGACAAAGTTCTTCCATCAGGAGCAAAAGCCTAGTGTACACTGATTGGTATTGGGTCTTGTTACAGGGAAATTAATTAAATTATTTTATTATTTCAGGACAAAGTCTTCCACAGAATGAAACTATAAGTTTACGCTGCTTCCGGAACTTACAAGCTCTGGAGTTATTGCACATTCCTGTGACCAGCCTCAAAGCCCTCCAAACCCTGCGGCCAACACTGCGATCAGTAATAATAGTTAAAGGACTAACACGACTTAGTGATCTGTTCATCCGTTGTGGTGCTGATAAGGTAAATTTTAACTCCATTATTTTTATCTTAATTAAAATACAATGAAATATCAGTTTTTAATATATAATCCAGTGAAAGGACAAGTAAAAAAATGTAGGACTGAAATGTACTGTGGTATTAAAAGAGAGTCACCAAAATTTGTGTGTACACACTTTACATCTGTTACAGGTACAGTACAGCTACAGGTCATACAATGTTTTTGATGGTTATTCAGTAACTAAATCAATTATATTCATTGAACTCTGTGGGATACATTATATAAATCCCAGTAACTGTCTTCCATCACAGCATTGCTGCAATTTTGGAACCTTGGTAATAAGCTGATCGTATTTTAGTTATTTCTTAACCAGAGAAATTGAAACATAAAATTTACTCACATTTTGCTATTTTTGTAGGAATTATACTTGATATGGGGGTGGATGTGGTTACTCTTGGATACATCACTGTGGAAAAGTGGATAGAATGATGGTTATTAGTGTGTCTGTCATCAGTTTTTCATTACTCTCTACTGCTCTCTACACAACTATTGAAAATTATTTTTGCCAAACTTGGTAGTCAGGTCAGAGGGTAAGATGTCATCTTACCCTCTGACCTGACTACCGACTGCTGCGGTGTTTTTTGAAGATTAGTAGGGTCATTACCTAATACCTGACCATTGTGGACTTGATCTCACCCTCCTCTGTATATATATACCTTGTTATGTACTTCTCCTTAGTCTGTACTCACCCCTGAAGATGTGAATTACACGAAAGCGCTTGGGAACTTCGTGTTTTCTTTTTCCTTGTAGTTATCAGTATATATATATATATATATATATATATATATATATATATATATATATATATATATATATATATATATATATATATATATATATATATATATATATATATATATATATATATATATATATATATATATACTGTATATATATACAGTAGTACCCGCTTAACGCGGTCAATTGAACCCACAGGGTACCGCGTTAAGTGAAAACCGCGTTAAGTGAACAACAGAACATATGGGATTAATTCCAATAGAGACTGGCCCGACCCCCAAACTCCACTTTTTGACGACACACAACTATGTTGTAGTAAAAATTTTATCTTAACTTTATGATGGTATGCACACACAATTAATAATTAAGAGAAATATCAATAATATTAGGTTTTTTAACACTTGCATTAGTAGAAAAGATGGCTGGGCACACGGGGATGGGGGGTTGGTTCCGAGGCAGAGGGCAGATTATTGGCCCTCACCTGTATCACTTGTATCAATTGTATCACTATCCACCACAGAGGCTTGCAGGGCCTCTTTGTCAAACCCCTCAAAGGCCATATAAGTCCATATCCTCACTATAATTATCACTATCACTGACTTGGGCCGGCTGTGGTGGGTGGCGGGTGAAGAACTCGGTAATGTTTTGATGACTGGGCGACCTTGTGCGCATCGTGCCCGCGCCGCTTCCCGCGTATATGATGAAAAATTCCGCGTTAAGTGAAAGTTCAGCTCTGGCGAGGCACCGCGTATATGATAAAACGCGTCAAGTGAAACCGCGTTAGGCGGGGTAATACTGTGTGTGTGTGTGTATATATATATATATATATATATATATATATATATATATATATATATATATATATATATATATATATATATATATATATATATATATATATATATATATATATATATATATATATATATATATATATATATATATATATATATATATATATATATATATATATATATATATATATATATATATATATATATATATATATATATATATATATATATATATATATATTATTTTTCCATTTGTTATAGTGCCTTTTTAGTTTTTCCACTAATGTATTGTAAACTAACTAACAGTGTTTATACTGTATATCAGGCAGGAGAGTTTACAATGAGTTGTGAGCCAACACAGCTTCCTGCACTTGCTCCCATGCAGAGTTTAGACCACAGCCTTAGTCTCCTGCCAAACCTTAAGGTATGTTGCAAGAAATATGTAAGTACTTACTGTATCTTGTACTACTATTGTGGGGATTATTTGAAATTGTATTACATTTGAATTTTTTGTATATTCTGTCATTCAGTATGGTATTTGCTTGCTTCTCTGTTGGTCTGTACTGTTTATAAAGCTAAATGCTTGAGCACTGATGAAATTTGGTGGATTTTTCTTGATAAGATTTGAAGGGATTATGTCTCATTGGTTATTTACGTTCTGTGATGTTTTTTTGGAGTAATTAGGGCATAGAAACTGTCATAATTTATATTATGAATTAATGGTTATATGGCTAACCATTGCAAGCATAGAAAATGTACATAAAACGTTTATGATGATGATGATGATTATTACAGTATTATTATTGAAACCAAACTATTTTTGGTACTTAAGCTTTCAATTACAGTTCACACGTATTACAGTGTTTAGGTACATGTATATATTTTCTGGCAATTTGTATGATAGTGCCTTTAGTAGAAATTTGAGGTTTATGGTGCTAATACTGTATATGTTTTTGTTTGAACAGATACTAGACTTAAGCCATTGTGAACTGGAGGATGCCTCAGCTCTGGAGTACCTCCCTACTGTGTCGTTATTAGACCTGAGCCACAACCAACTACGACTCCTTCCCCGTCTCTCTCCTACTGCTACCTACTCTCTTATAGTTCTCATAGCCAATAACAATCTTTTTTCTCACATAAGTGGTGCGTATATATTTTGTTGTAGTTTTGGGTTGCTTAACAGCCATTTACATTACTCTTTTAAGAATGGACATCATATACAGTAGTATTTTAAGATGAAGTGTTACAACAGTTTTATATTCTGTAAGGATGCTACTTATTTTTCCTTATTTAGGTTTACATGAAATGAATAACATTGAGGAGCTGGATCTGAGGGACAATGTATTAAGTTTGAAGGAAGCGTTGTCACCCATTGGTGCCTTACCTCATATTAGAGTGCTCAAGATAAGTGGTAACCCTATCACATGGGACCTCAACTACAGAAGTCAAATTATCAGACAGCTAAATCCTGCTACTGCCAATCATAAGGTACTATATATGTTGACTTAGTTATGAAATTATTTTCACCATTAACTTTACTAATGTAACACTTGTCATATGTGCAGCTTTATGTTTGATAGAGAGAAACTTATTCATGTATGTGTTAGAACTTGACAACTTGTTAAATATTTGGTCATTTTCTTAGGACACAAAATCATAATAGTCCTTGTGATGTATCATTAACTTGTCCAACTTAACTCTCTTTCATCTTTTATGGTTAAATTTTTTAACTCACTGTGTTTCTTCAATAAATGTTTATTATCACTTTTTTTACTGCTCATTTAAGATAATGTTGTTTGCAGGTTGTGTTTGATGATGTGCCTCTAACAGGTCAAGAATATGATGAGGTTGGGATGCATGCAGTGCCAGCAGGATCCTCTTACTCCCCAGAACTTCTTTCATCTCTTTCATCCCTCTCCTCCCTTTGTTCTCCAGTGAATCCAATAAGTCCAGCACATGGACTAATCTCACAGCCTCTGTATTCACCTGAAGAGGCAGATCTGATTCAGCTAGATCCAGTAGACTCCCAACCAGCAAGTTTAGTTAATGATTCAGCTCCTGTATCACTCAAAAACTCAGGTTTGGTTGTGTTCTGCTCTTGGCATTTAGATTGTATATCATCTGGGTATTTAAGAATTGTCTGTTATGTTTTACTTTTGCATGATTTTTAAGTGGTGATGAATTCTTTTAAATCCTTTACACATAAAGATGGTGCATCACAACCACTCTAGATATTAACAGTAGTGTACAGTGTTATGTGAGTGAAATGATGTACAAAATTTCAATTTGAATACATAAGAATTTATGTATTTCCTTATTATTACTTCTGGTAAGGAATCATACTCATATATACAAGAGGCTGTTATAATTTTATAATCACCACCAACCTGATAACTGACTGAAGTATTAATTTATGCTCATTCATCCCTCTGGTAATAAACATCACCCTTGGCTGTGAAACTTTCTTATATTTGACGTAGATTTTTGGTGCTCAATGCAAATACTTCTCTGTTACCGTCTAGTAGAAGTTTTCATGCTAAAATTTTTATAATTGTTGCCCATGCTTGGAAGGCAAGGACAGCTGCCAGTGTGTCCCTTTTTAATATTCATCATACCTGAATGTCATCAAACTTACGTCAAGTAGAGTATGCAAAGGAAACCATTGCCTCTATTTTCATGTACAGTGCTTCTCTTGGGGGTACATGATAACAAATTTTAACTATCTCGATGAGCATGGTTTATATGGAAGATTCTCCTCTCAGATTCAGAAGAGCTAACTCTTAACTATGTTGGATTAAAACTTAATAAAGTTTACCTTTGAAGTATTTTAAGAGCAGACGAATGTCAACTGTCTTTTGATTTATTTTTAGTTCATTTTTGATAGCATGAAACACTGATGTCTATGTTTCCCATTTATTAGTGTAAAGTACAGTAGTTCCAAACATGTGAAAAAATATGTAGGGTGGTTTTGTGTGGAAATTGGAGATTTTGACCAACATTATTTCACCCACTGGTGTGTGACTGATCCCTTTCAGTAAAGTGGTAACACTATTCTTTCATGTCTATCAAAACGTTCTGGGTGTTTAAAAAATGATGTGAAGTTCTTTTCAGCTGGTTTTTGTATTGAGTTACTACATGCAGCAGTCATTTTTGCTTTAAAATATCAAGCTTATTTGTGTTTACATATGGTACAGGGATGCTTTACTTCACACTTTCTCATACCTTTAAGTAAAAATCCAACAAAGTGCATATAATGAACCTAAAATTTAAGTATTTTCATGGAGAGGTATATTTTCAGACCCAGCAGGGCAGGGCTTGTTAATCTCATTGTGATATTTTTCTAATAAGAAATGGCTTGATAGGTCCCTGTGGGTATGTGAAGTCAGCCCTCCAACATGGTTTTACTTTGTTAACATATTTGGCATGTATTTGAAGGTTGAGATGTACCATATGTGAGACTCAGAATAGTTGAATACTGTAATGGCTTTTCTTTGTACTGTAATTAAAAGTGATGAATTTTGTCCATATTCACTAAAAAGGATTAATACCTATTAAAAATATTTGCTAGTGGCTACCATGTTTGAAACATCCAATAATCTCACTACCCAGGCAATGGACAACCCCGCAGAAAATCAAAGAAGAAACGCACTCGACATATAGCCATCACAGATCCTGATAATGAGGATATGGACAATGACAGTATACATTTGGCAGACAGTGACATGTTGGAAAGAATGGGTAAGTCTTTAACAGTCATGCTGGGTGGAAAATCCAAAAGTAACTATTGGTTTATTTGGGATTTGAAGACCTGGCTAGTATGTTCATTAGACTCTTTATTTCAGATCAAAACTGTTCTATTAATTTATTGTTTGATGTGGTGGGCAGCTATGTACCACAATTTTAATATGTAGTTTAGAAAGGAATAAGGATTAAGAAAACAACCAGTGGCATATACAGGAAAAGATACAGTCATACTGAATGTAAATGATGATTGATGACTTAAGCTATTCAAGGACATACTGTAGATACGAGTAAAATGATGCACAAGAAATGGTAAGTTAAGAGTTACTTAGAGGAAACCTTGCAAAACAGTGGACATGTTGATGTAATAAGATTACATATGGTTTTGGAGAGATGGTCAGTGGAATTTAGAGACCTATGAGTTAGGGGCTTTTAAATGATAAAGGACTTCCAGAAATTAGGTAGTTTAAGAGAACGTAAATATTTGCAAAGATGGATATTCAAAATTAATTTGAAAAAATGGGAATTGCATTCAGCTAGAAATATTCAATGCCATGATATATACAGATAATTAAATAGACTCCTGCAGAATAAATTAAATTGTGCTATTACAGTACCGTATATCTCGGCTTATAAGACGGAATTTGAACATTAAAAAAATCTGCCCAAAGTTAGGGGGTCGTCTTAATCACCAAGTATAAAATTCTTACCTCTTAAATATTGCGTGTCAAGAGTGGTGATGGAAACATGGTAAACCACTCACAAAGTCCTACCAGGGAAAGTGACCTTGACTGTGACCGCCTGTGGCTATTTTTAGCCGTCCTTGTGTTCGGAGGTGGTCAGTAATGCATATCTGTATATTTACTGATCATAATACTTATCTCCTATAAATAATTCATTTAAAATTTATTTTTTTACAAAGAATATTCAGGAAATGACTGCGTTAATTCTTGAAACTACCGACAGTGGTAAATTTAGGATATAAATGATGAACAGAAGTCACTTCATGGAGTCATGGATTCGGAGTTTGGTCCTTAATGATCACCTACCAGTTATAATGCTAGCCTCCCTTTTTCGCGAAACAAGTATATAAATTAAAGAAAATACTTGCAGTGTGTTTAATGTATTACAGTATATTATAAATAAATAAATAAACAAATAAATCGGCAAATCTATTTTAAGTAAATGGAAATATTTTACTCACACCAACATTAGTTCCAATTAAATAACTGCCGCTTAAGTGAGTCACTAGTGTACACCAGCCGGTATAATTTGATGCCAATACTTGAAGTGAATTGGCATTATTTTAAATAACCAACAATAAATAAATGGAAAAAAGATCAAAGGTGAGAAACATTATATTGTATGTATGTTGTGTTGTCAAAGGAAGAGAAACAATTGAAACTCTGCAATTGTGTGTAAATGAGACAGAAAGATAAATCAGCAACCTAAGACTTGGTCACAATTTTCGTGATGCCATATGGAAGTAGGGTCTACCATTAGACAATACTGTACATTGTGCTTCCAATATCTTCCCAGGCAGTAGAATCTCCCCATTTGGTAGCTGCCTAAAACTTTTAGTAATATTACTTTGATACAACATGATAAATTAGACAAACAATGAAAATAAACAAACAAAAGTTATTTACCAAGACCGCTCTGAGAACAGAGGGATGTAGGGGGAAGGAAGGAGGTTGAGATAAGATGGCTATTTATAGCCTGTCTTTGTGTAGGAAGTCGACCACACTAGAAATAATTAATTTTATTATGGTAGTGTTGTGAGGATGTGTGAGTGGTGTGGGGGGTTGTGGTAGTGTTGTGAGGATGTGTATGTGGTGTGGGGGGTTGTGGTAGTGTTGTGAGGATGTGTGAGTGGTGTGGGGGTTGTGGTAGTGTTGTGAGGATGTGTAAGTGGTGTGGGAGGTTGTGGTAGTGTGAGGATGTGTGAGTGGTGTGGGGGGGGTTGTGGTAGTGTTATGAGGATGCTGTATGAGTAGTGTGGGGGCTTTGTGGTACAGTTGTGAGGATGTGTGAGTGGTGTGGGGGGGTTGTGGTAGTGTTGTGAGGATGCTGTATGAGTAGTGTGGGGGCTTTGTGGTACAGTTGTGAGGATGTGTGAGTGGTGTGGGGGGGTTGTGGTAGTGTTGTGAGGATGTGTATGAGTAGTGTTGTGAGGATGTGTAGTGGTGGGGGGGGTTGTGGTAGTGTTGTGAGGATGCTGTAAGAGTAGTGTGGGGGCTTTGTGGTACAGTTGTGAGGATGTGTAAGTGGTGTGGGAGGTTGTGGTAGTGTGAGGATGTGTGAGTGGTGTAGGGGGGGTTGTGGTAGTGTTATGAGGATGCTGTATGAGTAGTGTGGGGGCTTTGTGGTTCAGTTGTGAGGATGTGTGAGTGGTGTGGGGGGGGTTGTGTGTGTGAGGATGTGTGAGTGGTGTGGGGGGGTTGTGCAGTGGTAGTGTTAGGAGGATGCGGTATGAGTAGTGTGGGGGCTTTGTGGTTCAGTTGTGAGGATGTGTGAGTGGTGTGGGGGGGTTGTGCAGTGGTAGTGTTAGGAGGATGCGGTATGAGTAGTGTGGGGGCTTTGTGGTACAGTTGTGAGGATGTGTGAGTGGTGTGGGGGGGGGTTGTGCAGTGGTAGTGTTAGCGGGATCTCGGTATGAGTAGTGTGGGGGCTTTGTGGTACAGTTGTGAGGATGTGTGAGTGGTGTGGGGGGGTTGTGGTAGTGTTGTGAGGATGTGTGAGTGGTGTGGGGGGGTTGTGGTAGTGTTGTGAGGATGCTGTATGAGTAGTGTGGGGGCTTTGTGGTACAGTTGTGAGGATGTGTGAGTGGTGTGGGGGGGTTGTGGTAGTGTTGTGAGGCTGCTGTATGAGTAGTGTGGGGGCTTTGTGGTACAGTTGTGAGGATGTGTGAGTGGTGTGGGGGGGTTGTGGGAGTGAGTCATAACCACACACCACCCTCAACACACTACCTCTTTCCTGCATCACCATCCAACACTACCAACGTGCAACACACCTGGTCACCTCTACATTATTAACACCTATACTGGAGTTGATTGGGATCATGTGCTGTGTACATC
>NW_024749320.1:0-11054 GCF_018991925.1 Homarus americanus
GAAGTTACGTATTGCTGAGAGAGAGAGAGAGAGAGAGAGAGAGAGCTAACCAGTGTGTAAAGGCTTTACTCCCTGTTATGTAAAAATAGCCGTCCAGATGTTGCTTTGTTGACGTCATAAACACAACTATGTTTCAATGTATGACACACACACACACACAAACACACACACACACACACACACACACACACACACACACACACAGTATATATAACCGCACTAAAATACACACACATAATTGCATAAACACACATACAGACACACAAATACGCACACAAAACGCACACACTGCACATATACACACGCACGTTGCATGCACACATATAATCACACACACACATGAACGTGCTAAAGAAGGAGGACGGCACATGCAAATACAAATTTTATGCAATACAAAATAAAACCCGCTGCAACAGATAGATTACAAGCAACACAGCGTTTATGGAACACATGACCCACTGGAACACAGATACCTTATGATTTAACCTGCAACATAATTGACCTGAAACACTGAACACATACATCTCATGCAAATATAAGCGTGTGCAGCACTTGCTACCAGAGGAGGCAACCAGGCCGGGTTAATAAGAAGCTGTGAGTGTTTTGTAGACATTAAAGGTCTGCCAGTGTCTTCAGGAGGCAGTAGAGAGTAATGAGCATGACTGTCGCCCAGGTGATATAGTGATGGTGCGTAGTGATGATGGTGATGACTGCAACAATAATAATAATAATAATAATAACAAACGAATTTAAAAATCTTGTAATGACTAAAATATTATTTGATATTTTCTTTCCAGCTATTCTCACACTGATAATGAATGGTTAGTTGCCAGGTAGTTAATTAGGGCCCGCACACCTGAAGACGGTGGGAACTAGCACTCACAGCGACTTGAGTCTGTCGGTGTATTAAGGTGGGAGGAAGGAGGGAGGTGGGAGGAGGGAGGGTAGGTGGGATGGAGGGAGGTAGGTGGATGGAGGAGCAGGTGGGAAGGAGGGAGTGTAGGTGGGAAGGAGGGAGGATGGGTGGGAAGGAGGGAGTAGGTGGGAAGGAGGAGGGTGGGTGGAAGGAGGGAGTGTAGTGGGAAGGAGGGAGGGTGGTGAAGGAGGAGGATAGGTGGGGTGGATAAGACGAGAGGCTTGTTTCTTTTCTCTATCTTATCCCTCCCACTACCCACCCATCTCTCCCATCATTCTGCCCTCCCTCCCTCCCTGCCTCTTCTCCACCTACCTCCTCTAGACCATCTCTACTCCTCCTACCCTCCCTCCATCCACCACACCCTCCCTCCCTCCCCTCCGTCCTACCACCTTCACTAACTAGCCCCTCCCTCCCTCCTCTTAACAACAAACGTTCAAGCTACTGTAATTGTCTCTTCCTTATGCAGTGTTTTCCTCTTGTCTCTGAGTCTTATACTGACCTGACCCGTGTGTGTGTGTGTATTAAGTTCACCACCAATAACAAAAACAGTTCAATTCATCTTAATAATAATCGTACCAAAAAGTTCCACCTTCTGAACAACGATTTAAATGTAATAAAACATGAACATTGAAGAAAATATGAACATTGGACACGCGAGGAACCCCCCAACTTTCAGTACGTAAAAGACTAGAGTTGACGGACTTAAAAATACTTGTCGTACGTAATTAAAAAAGTTCTAACTAGCAGCGTATATTAATCGTGTTTAATAGCACCGTGTGATTAGGTTCAGGTGTGGAGAAGGTAAGTGTATGTTTGTGTGGCCTGGTTAAGTATGGTCAGGTTAAGTAAGGTATCTGTGTCCTGGTCAAATGCGGAGGCTAGATTAAATGTATATGGCCTCTTAATTGTCAAAACTAGAGTACATTATATTACTGTTACCCGGTGACATTTACACAGCAAGAGGCAAAGAGCATCCTGATGACCCCTACAAATCTATCCATGGTCAGAGTGTCTGGTGAAAAAATTTCGTCCACTTCCCCTCTCGGTCACAGCTAATCCTACTACACCTGACACCTCCCACATCTATTATCTTTATATATATTAGTTTTTTCATGTTTATTAGTCTTGTTTAAATGTTGTTTATCTGTTTAGCTGTGTCTGTATGTTTGGTTTCTGAGTGTCTATTATTGATGTTTTGTTATTGCAGCTGTGTTGTTGTTGTTGTGGGTTATACTCAACGGGCCTCTCTCTTCCTCAGGTGTTAGCACAAGATGACCTTCCTCACTCCATCACCACTGCTGGTTATTAGCGGTGGGCGTGGCCACAGCAGGTAGTGACCAGAACGCCTTAGGAGGAGGAAGTAATGGAGGAAGGGCGTCTCTGTCTCACACTCACCCAACAGGAAGCGGGCAGTGGAGTGGAAGAAGGGAGAGGAGGTGATGGGTGTTGGCATTCTGACGGACATGGCTGCCCAACATATCAGCACCTGTGTGTTGTGGCCTCGAGCAGGTGTTTAACATGAGCAAGTTTGTGTGAACTTCCCAACAAGAAGCCTGTTATTTCCTTCCATTATGAGGTGAGGGGAAGACAGAAGGAAGGGGAAGGAGGGAAGAGGAGAGAAGGAAGGGAATAGACAAGCCAGTGATCTCGTTTCATTATGACGTAAGATGGAGGAGAGAGGAGGGAAGGAGGAAGGAGAGAGATAGATGAATGGGAGGATAAAGGAAGGGGAGGAAGCAGGGATAGGAAAGGAAGGAGGAAGGAGGAGAAATGAAAGGGAGGAAGGATAGGAGATGATAAACAAGCTAGTGAATGTTGTATACTTGGTATTTTTATGAATTATATTGACATAATGAATGATTGTTGTCAATATATAAAAATAAATGTTATTGATCGCGCATGAGCCGGCTCAGCCATCCCCGCTGGAGCCGCTCATTGCATCATCGGCTCACGCACATCGCGTCGCTTATGATGGTGAGCACGGTGGCACCAGTCTGGCAAGTCACACGCATAACTTGTAAGTGCCCCTGATTGAAACAGATCCCAGTGTTAAGCGTGGATGGCACAAACACGATTACAGGATAGACTATCCACCGTATTGCGAAAAATATGCCAATATCCTCAGTTATAACACTGCTTCAACTGTGTTTAGGATCATGTAACAAATTCCAAAGATCCACTACAATAAACTGGCACCAGAAACCTCATATACATACTTACCAGACAGTGTCCTCAACCCTCTACATAATCTGGGAGGGCGATCACTATTTTCAAAAGGGACACGGATGCTTCACAGTGCATGACAGACTCAGGCCACCACCACTGTAAGAAGGTGTATAATGCAGACGACAAGCTGGGTACCACTACCCTGATTCTGAAACCAGGGTTCAAGCAATTCACAGATTATGTTACGACGCAATACCTGATGAATACCAGGAAATTTTCACTATCTTCTGAACAGTCATTTATGACGAAACATTATTAATATACTTTAATATATTTTGTTTAGCACAGTTGACTGGGAGAATACAAGGGTCGGAAATATAAACAGGGTGAAACAGTGACCTGCCTGAGGTAGTGTAGTGGTAGTGGGGTTGTGGTATGGTAGTTGTGGTGGGGTTGAGGTGGTGTGGTTGTAGTGGCAGAGGGGTTGTGGTGGTGTGGTTGTAGTGGTAGTGGGGTTGTGGTGGTGTGGTTGTAGTGGCAGGGGTTGTGGTGGTGTGGTTGTAGTGGTAGTGGGGGTTGTGGGTAAAAAGGTTATAGTGGCAGTGGGGTGTGGTGGTGGCTTAGTGGTAGTGGGGTTGTGGTGGGTGGTTGCAGTGGCAGTGGGCCAGGTATGGCATGGGTGGGGCTGAGGTGGTGTGGTTGTGAGTGGTAGTGGGGGCTGGTGGTGTGGCTGTAGGTAGAGGGGTTGTGGTGGTGTGGCTGTAGTGGCAGGGGCGTGGTGGTATTGCAGTGGCGTGGGGCTGTGGTGGCGGTTGCAGTGGCAGTGGGTCAGGTGGTGTGGCTTACAGTGGCAGTGGGATGTGGTGTACAGTGGCAGTGGGGCCGGTGGTGTGGCTGTGCAGTGGGGCTGGTGGGCGGTGGTTGCAGTGGCAGTGGGGGCTATGCAGTGGCAGAAGTGGTAGTGGGCCGAGGTGTGGCTGAGTGGCAGAAAGTAATGTGGCAGTGGCAGTGGGGTTGCAGTGGCGTGGTTGTACGCAGTGGGCGGGTATGGCAATGGGGCGTGAGTGGCGCAGTGGCAGTGGGGGTAAAGAGGGTCTGCAGGCAGTGGTGGGCGCGGCAGTAGCGGGCTGGTGGCATGGCAGTGGCGGGGCTGAGGTGGTGTGGTTGTAGCGGCAGAGTGGGCTGGTAGTGGCGTGGCTGTAGTGGCAGTGGGGCAGGTGTGGTACAGGGCAGTGGGGCTGTGGTGGTTCAGTGGCAGTGGGGTTGCAGTGTGTAGTGGTAGTGGGGCGTGTGGCTATAGTGGTAGGGGGCCAGGTGGTGTGGCTGGTAGTGTGGGGCTGAGGTGTGTGGTTGTAGTGGTAGGTTGTGGTATGGCAATGGTGGTGGGGTTGAGGTGGTAGTGGGGTTGTGTGTGGTAGTGGTGAAGAAGGGAGGAGAGGTGATGGTGCATATTTGATGACATGGGCCAACATACTGCCTGTGTTGTGGCTCGAGCAGGTGTTTAACATGACAAGATTGGTGTAACAAGAAAGCCTGTTATCTCATCATGAGGTGAGGGGAAGACAGAAGGAAGGGGGAAGAGAGGAGAGAGAGAAGGAAGGAATAGACAAGCCAGTGACTGTTTCATTATGACGTAAGATGAGAGGAGGAAGGAGGAAGGGAGAGAGACAGATGAATGGGAGGATAAAAGGAAGGAGGAAGCAGGATAGAAAGGAAGGAGGAAGGAGGAGAAATGAAAGGGAGGAAGGATAGGAGATGGATAAACAAGCCAGTGAATAATATATTTTATGACAAGGACATAATGAATGATTGATGTCAATATAAAATAAATAAGATGACGTGCATGAAAGGTTAGCTACCAAGGAGCCACATTACGGTTTACGTCGCAGATGGTATACGGTGGCATTTCACATAAGTCATAATGCATAACTTGTAAGGTGGCCTGGATACACAAAATATTTGTGTGTTAAGTGTGATGGCACAAACACGATTGCAGATATGACATGTATTAAACACACACTTGTGTTATACTGTTTAAATGGGTGTAGGGATCATGTAACACAAAGACTACTGGACACACAGAAACATACATACACAGAGAAAGAAGGGAGTATATGAAAGGAGGTTATATGTTTGCCCAGACAATAACAAATAATAAAATAAAGACAATGACAAAGGGTAGACAAAGGATGAAAGCATATATACAGAAAACCATAACTTAACAAATATTTGAAGTTTATAAATAACAACTTAACTTAAACATAATAGACATAATAATACAATGGAAGGTGGACGGGGGAGTGAATACAAACAATGCTACCTCATGGAGGAGCTGAGATGGGCTGACGAGCAAGGCTGGAGCATTGCAGAACATTGCAGGCAGTCAATGCACGGTGTTTATGACAGATGACTGTGGTTGGGCCTCAGAGCCAAGTGTACTGAGCGGGACAAGAAGACAGAGAGGTGACAAACAAATTGGGGACAAAGAACTGAGTAACATATGCTGTGCCTGTTTAGATGTAAAGGGGTAGGTAGACAGACAGATGGTAAAAGGTGGGAGGAAATGCAACAGAGGGTACATTACTAAGGACATGATGTTTACAGTATGACAGACAAGGCTACTAATGTAAGAAGTGTAAGATGCAGACATAAGCAGGGCCTACCACTTGATACATGAACAGGTCAAGCTTACCAGATATACGTTACATGACGCAATATCTGATGAATACCAGGAAATTATTTTCTGAACAAAATATTTTGCGACCGGAAACATTATTTAACATACTTTTAATATATTTTGTTTTGCAGAAGGACCAAGAATACAAGGGTCGAAATATAAACAGGGTGAAACAGCGAGCCTGCCTGAGGTAGTGAAAGGCAGTGGGTTGTGGTATGGAAAGGTGGTGGGGCTGAGGTGGTGTGGTTGTAGTGGTAGTGGGGTTGCGGTGGTGTGGTTGTAGTGGTAGTGGGGTTGCACGGTAGTTGTGGGGGGCTGGAGGTGGTGTGGCTGGTGTGAAAGGGGGCTGTGGTGGTGTGGCTGTAGTGGCAGTGGGTTGTGGTGGTGTGGTTGCAGTGGCAGTGGGGTTGATAGTGTAGTAGTGGGCTGGTGGTGGTGGCTGGGTAGTAGCAGTGGGCTGGAGGTGGTTGCAGTGGCAGTGGGGCTGGTGGCATGGCAACGGTGGTGGGCTGGATGGCGGGGCTGAGGTGGTGGTCAGTAGTGGGGCTGTGGTGGCGTGGTCAGTGGCAGGGGCTGGAGGTGGTGGTCAGAAGTAGTGGTCGGCATGGCAACGGTGCAGGGGCCGATGCGGTGGGGCTGATGCGTGGTTGCAGTGGCAGTGGGGCTGTGGTGGTGCGGTTGCAGTGACAGTGGGTCAGGTGGTGGGTTGCAGTGGCAGGGGGCCGATGCGGCGTGGTCTTTAGGGCAAGGGCTGGTGGCACGGCAATGGCGGTGGGGCTGAGGGTGATGCGGTGGGGCCGATGCGGTGGGGCTGATGCGGCGTGGTTTTAGCGGCAGTATGGTGGCATGGCAACGGCGGTGGGCTGCGGTGGTTGCAGTGGCAGTGGGGCCGCAGTGGTGTGGTTATAGTGGCAGTGGGGCTGAGGTGGTGTGCCTGCAAGCGGCACAATGGGTTGTGGCGGCGTGGTCAGTGGCAGTGGGTCAGGTGGCGTGGTTATGCGGTGGGCAGGTGGTGGTGCGGTCAGTAGTGGCAGAGTGCGGGCTGCAGACGGGCAGGTGACGTGTGCGTCAGTAGTGGCAGTGGGCCTGTGGTGGCGTGGTTGCAGTGGCAGTGGGTCAGGTGGTGCGGTCAGTGGCAGTGGGTCAGGTGGCGTGGTTACAGCGGCAGTGGGGACGGCGGCGTGGCGTAGTGGCAGGTGGGCTTGCAGTGCGTGGTTGCAGTGGCAGTGTAACAGAAAGTGGCGTGGCGGCAGGGGGCTGATAAAGGCGTGGTCAGGCGGCAGTGGTCAGGTGGTGCGGTCGCAGTGGCAGTGGGGCCTGTGGCATGGCAACGGCGGGGCTGATGCGACGGGCCGATGCGGTGGTTTTAGTGGAGCGGGCTGTGGCATGGCAACGGGGTCAGGCGGTGCGGTCAGAAAGTAGCAGTGGCGTGGCACAGTGGCAGTGGGGCTGAGGTGCGTGGTTGCAGTGGGCAACGTAATGTGGCGGCGGACAGAAAGTGGCAGGGCTGAGGTGGTGCGGTTACAGCGGCAGTGGATGTGGTGGCGTGGTTGCAGTGGCAGAGGGGCCGTGGTGGCGACAGAGTGGCAGGCGGGGACGTGGTGGTCAGTGGTAGTGCGGGTCAGGCGGTGCGGTCAGTGGCAGGGGTCAGGCGGCGTGGACAGAAAGTAGTGGGTCGTGGTGGCGGTTGCGAGTGGGAGTGGGTGGCATTGTGGCGGCGTGGTTGCAGGCAGTGGGGCTGCGGCGTGGTCAGCAGGCGGGGCCGATGTGCACAGCAGCGATTGAGGCGGCGTCAGCGGCAGTATTGCAGTGGCACAGTGGCAGTAACAGAAAGTGGCGTGGCTTGCAACGGCAGTGGCCGTGGTACGGCAACGGCGTGGCGGGCCGATACGGCGTGGCAGCGGCAGTAACAGTAGTGGCGGTTGCAGCGGCAGTGGGTCAGGTGGCGTGGTGCAGCGGCAGTAACAGTGGTGCGGCATTAAGGCGGCGAGGGGCCTGTGGTACGGTAGCTGTGGTGGGGCTGATGGCGTAATGGGTAGGGCAGATACAGGCGGCGTACAGAAAGTAGTGGGGTCGCGGTGGTGTAATACAGTGGCAGCGCTGCGGCGGCGAAGGTGGTGGGGCTGGTGGTTGCAGTGGTAGTGGGCTGTAGTGGTGTGGCTATAGTGGTGTGGGGCTGGGTGGTGTGGTTGTAGTGGCAGTGGGGCTGAGGTGGTGGTTGTAGTGGCAGTGGGTATGGCAATGGTGGTGGGGTTGAGGTTTAACATGAGCAAGATTGCGTGACTCAATAAGAAGCCTGTTATTTCCATTATGAGGTGAGGGGGAAGACAGAATGTAGGGGAAGAGGAGGAGAAGGAAGGGGAACAGACAAGCCAGTGATCTGTTTCATTATGACGTGTAAGATGGAGGGAGGAGGAGTGGAAGGATGAAGGAGTAGAGATAGATGAATGGGAGGATAAAAGGAAGGGGACAGCTATGGATAGGAAAGGAAGGAGTGAAGGAGGAGAAATGAAAGGGGAGGAAGGGATAGGAGATGGATAAACAAGCCAGTGAATGTTGTATAATTTGGTATTTTTTTACAATTATATTGACATAACGAATGATTGTTGGGTCAATATATAAAATAAAATGTTATTGATCGGCATGAGCCGGTTCAGCCAATCCGCCGGAGCTGCTCATTGTTAATCATCTCTCACGCATCATGTCAAGCTATGATGGTGAGCACTTGGTGGTTCAGTTCATAAGTCACACCTATAATTTGTGGCAAGCCTGACATAATAAAAGCATCTCAGTGTTGTGGATGGCACAAATAATGATACAGGGATAGATTATTCACTGTGGCTGGTGAAAATGGCATTTCTAGCAGGCACACAGCAATTGTGTTTTAGGGACAAGGTAAATAATAAAGATCTTACTGGACAAATTGGCACAGAAACTCTACAAGCATACATTAATTGGACAGTGTCTCACCTCTGGCTAGCAATCTTGGGAGGGTTACGATCACTATTTCAAAAAGGGACACGATCGTTTGCTACAGTGCATGACAGACTGCGTCACCACCACCGTAAAGAAGCGTGGCACCTGAGCACTGGCACATCAATTAATTTCGACAATCTGCTGAACCAGGTCTACGCAAGCACCCAGACATACATGACGCAATACCTGATGAATACCAGGAAATTTTCAATTACTCTGAACAGTCATTTTATGACCGGAAACATTATTTAATATAATTTTAATATATTTTCATTTTAGCACAGCTGACCCGGGAGAACACAAGGTCGGAAATATAAACAGGGTGAAACAGTGACCCGCCTGAGGTAGTGTAGTGGCAGGGGGCTGTGGCATGGTGAAGCTGTGGTGGGGGCTGAGGTGGTGTGGCTTGCAGTGGCAGAGGGCTGTGGTGGTGTGGTTGTAGTGGGTAGTGGGGTTGTGGTATGGTAGGTGGCGGAAGAAGGGAAGGAGGAGGGTATTGGGTGTTGGCATCTTGACGGACATGGCTGCCCAGCATATCAGTACCTGTGTATTGTGGCCTCGAGCAGGTGTTTAACATGAGCAAGATTGGTGTGAAGCTTCCACAAGAAGCCTGTTATTTCCTTCCATTATGAGGTGAGGGTAAGACAGAAGGGAAGGGGGGAGGGGGAATAGACAAGCCAGTGATCTCGTTTCATTATGACGTAAGATGGAGGAGAGGAGGGGAAGGAGGAAGGGAGTAGAGATAGATAGATGGGAGGATAAAAGGGAGAGGGAGGAAGCAGGGATGGGAAAGGAAGGAAGGAGAATGAAAAGGAGGATAGGAGATGGATAAACAAGCCAGTGAATGTTGTGTACTTGTATTTTATATGGATTATATTGACATAACGAATGATTGTTGTCACTATATAAAATAAATGTTATTGATCGGCGCATGAGCCGGCTCAGCCAATCCCCGCTGGAGCCCGCTCATTGCATCATCGCTCACGCATCGCGTCGCTTATGATAGTGAGCACGGTGGCACCAGTTCATAAAGTCACACGCATAACTTGTAAAGGCGGCCTGATTACACAAAAAGACCCCAGTGTTAGCGTGGATGGCACAAACACGATTCAGGATAGACTATCCACCGTATTGCGAAAAACTGCGCCAATATCCCGTTATATCACTGCTTCAACTGTGTTTAGGGATCATGTAAACAAATCTAAAGATCCACTACACAACCGGCACCAGAAACCTCCCCCATATACATTACAACCAGGACAGTGTCCCCAACCCTCTAAATAATCTTGGGAGGTTACGATCACTATTTTCAAAAGGGACACGGATCGTTTCACAGTGCATGACAGACCAGGCCACCACCACCGTAAAGTGTGGCACGCAGACGGCCATACCGGGTACCACCACCCCCGATTAACTTGAACCAGGTCTACGCCAAGCACCCAGATATACGTTACGACGCAATACCTGATGAATACCAGAAATTTTCAATTACCTTCTGAACAGTCATTTTATGACCGAAACATTATTTAATATACTTTAATATATTTTTGTTTTTTAGACAGTTGGACTCAGGGAGAATACAAGGGTCAAATATAAACAGGGTGGAACAGTGATGCCTGAGATAGTGAGTGGTAGTGGGGTTGTGGTATGGTAGTTGTGGTGGGGTTGAGATGTGGTGTGGTTTGTAGTGGTAGAGGTTTGTGGGTGGGTGTGGTTTGTAGTGGTAAGTGGGGTTTGTGGTGGTGTAGTTTGTAGTGGTAGTGGGGTTGTGGTGGTGTGGTTGTAGTGGTAGTGGGGTTGTGGTGGTGTGGTTGTAGTGGTAGTGGGTTGTGGTGGTGTGTGGTTATAGTGGTAGTTGGGTTGTGGTGGTGTGGTTGTAGTGGTAGTGGGGTTGTAGTGGTAGTGGGGTTGTGGTATGGTAATGGTGTGGGGTTGAGGTGGTGTGGTTGTAGTGGTAGTGGGGTTGTGGTGGTGTGGTTGTAGTGGTAGTGGGGTTGTGGTGGTGTGGTTGTAGTGGTAGTGGGGTTGTGGTATGGTAATGGTGGTGGGGTTGAGATGGTGTGGTTGTAGTGGTAGTGGGGTTGTGGTGGTGTGGTTATAGTGGTAGTGGGGTTGTGTGGTGGTGTGGTTGTAGTGGTAGTGGGGGTTGTGGTATGGTAGTGGTGAGTGGGGTTGGGGTGGTGTGGTTGTAGTGGTAGTGGGGTTGTGGTATAGTAGTGGTGGGGTTGAGGTGAGTGTTGTGGTTGTAGTGAGTGGTGGGGTTGTGGTGGTGTGGTTGTGGTGGTAGTGGGGTTGTGGTATGGTGTGGTGGTGGGGTTG